>NC_059378.1:15537566-15838029 GCF_019703515.2 Myxocyprinus asiaticus | reverse complement strand
ATGCTGGGGAATGGGAGGTCCGCGGGGGGATACCTGGCGGAGGCGGTCCCATTGGGGTCCCCAAATCGCCCCCAGTGCTAGCCACGCTGGCCTCATACCCATGGGTAAAAGGACAGAGGCGGGGAGCCTCTGGGGTGGCTTGCTTTCTTAAGAAGGCAAGCCGCGACCGCAACGTTGCCATGGACATATTCTCGCAATGAGAACATGACCATCCATGAATGCTGTCTCCGTGTGAGCAGTGCCCGGACACGAAAGACAGTGATCGTGACCGTCAGAAGGCGAGAGATAACGAGCGCAACCAGGAATAACATACAATTGGAAAAGCATCTTCAGAAAGACGTGTCTTTAAAAAGACGTTCCGTGTGTGCCGCTCTTTTAGAGAAATATACTCTTTTAGAGAAATATACTCTTTTATTTCTGCCGAAGCACCCAGGGGGGAGAAGCCGCTGAAATGCGCCGTCAGATCCAGCAGAGGTGAATGAACAGTAGTATTCAGCTCAGTGAGCATGACCGTTCGGCTCCGAAGAGAAAATCTGAATGAGTGGTTGCATACCAGCTCCTTTTATACCCATATGTCCAGGGGAGTGGCATGCAAATACCACTCGCCAATTTTCATTGGCCTTTTATCAAAGACCAGAGGTGTCTTGGGCTCCCAAGAGTGACCCCTAGTCACTACATCGACACAACATCGAGTGAGTGACAGATAGGGAATGTGACATTTTTGATTATTGATTCATTGTCATTGTTTCATATAATTATTATTATTTCTTATTTTATTTATATTTATTTGTAAATTATATTTAATACATTATATTATGGTATATTAATATTGTATAAAGAATTATTATATTTATAAATTCCTTCCCTGCCTTTTCATTTAGTTGGATGATTTAATTAATAGTTCATGTTTCACTTGTTGCTGCTTGAACTTTAATGAGGGGAACATGCGCTTTCTCATGAGGGCAAGAGATGAAAGGAAAGCAGAGAAAGAGCGCATGCTTCTGGACTCTACAGGTGCTACTATTTTTAATGCTGTTTAATCAGGAGATATTTAATGAAGATGTTTGAATTACACCACATCTTTTTACTCGCATTATTACGGAGATGCCTTTTCCCGCCAGAGACTGAGAAGCTGCAGCCATAAACGATATTAAGGACCGTTCTCAGCTCTGTTTTCCCTTTGCCTTGTCGTGTGTGAAACGCCACATTAACAAGAGTACACAAGCTTTTCATATTTGCCATACCTCTCCCACTGCATTGTTCTTAACTGCTGAATCAAGTTTGTTGTCTTACAACACAATGCCAGTATTACCCACACTCTGTGATGTCGAGCCGTGCGTCTTTTGCAACATGAGCGATTGGTTTGTGCAATCGGCTAAATTACCGATCACAGATCAAGTCATATGACATGATTATCGGCCAATATGAGCATCCCTAGTCCTTGCATTGCAAGTGAATGGTGACCAGACCTTTGAAGCTCCAAAAATAACAAAAAGGCAGCATAAAAGTAATCCATAAGTTTTCCATAAAACTCCAGTGGTTAAATGAATATTTTCAGAAGCCATATGATGGGTGAGGGTGAGAAACAGATAAATAATTAAAGGGACGGTTCACCCAGAAATGAAAATTCTCTCATAATTTACTCACCCTCATGCCATCCCAGATGTGACTTCCATTCTTCAGCAGAACACATTTGAAGAAAAATAGAAAAATATCTCAGCTCAGTAGGTCCTTATAAATGATGTGGATGGTAACACGATTTTTGATGCCCCAAAAAGCACAGACATTCAGTATTAATGTCATCCATATGACTCCAGTGGTTAAATGAATGTCTTATAAAGCAATATGATCACTTTTGGTGTGAAAAAGATCAATATTTAAGTACTTTTTAACTATAAATCATCACGTCCGGTAAGCAGCAGTATGCGCGTTCACAAGAGGGCTGAGGTCATTGGAGTTGGCATGTTCACGCGAGAAGTGACGCATGCGCGACACACCCAGAAGAGCAGCTCTGTTTACAACTGAGTAGGAGGAACGCTGTACAGACCGAAATCCGTAAATAAATTTAAGCAAATTTAAACAAAGATGTCAGAAGATTTTGATTTAAGAGGAGAAGAGGAGATATAAGTTTTTGCACAGCCATTTATTTGAACCTGAGTACTCTGACCAGGAGTACAGGGTGATGGAGGAGGCTGGACCAACAAGCCAGGGAGACGGAGAGCTCAGGAGACGTGGTAGTGCACATGTAGGCAATGCCAGGCGATGCCAACAGAGGTAGAGAGTGTCTGCTGCAACGAATAGAACTGTGCCATGCCATCACTGAAAAGACTTTGTGACCTCAGCCCTCTCGTGAACGTGTACTGCTGCTTACCGGAAGCGATGATTTATAGTTAAAAAGAACTTAAATATTGATCTTTTTCACACCAAAAGTGATTGTATTGCTTTATAAGATATTAATTTAACAACTGGAGTTGTATGGATGATGTTAATACTGATTGTCTGTGCTTTTTGGAGCATCAAAAACCGTGTTACCATCCACATCTATTATAAGGATCTACTGAGCTGAGATATTTTTCTATTTTCCATCAAATGTGTTCTGCTGAAGAAAGAAAGTCATATACAGTACATCTGGGATGGCATGAGGGAGAGTAAATGATAAGAGAGTTTTCATTTTTGGGTGAACTATAACCTTTAAGTCCTTTTTCCCTATAAATTATCTTCTCTGCCAGTAGGTAGCAATATGCAAGAAGAATGCAAATCACCACAAACACAAGAAGAACTCTATAAAGAGAAGAGTGTGAAAGTGAAAGTGGAAAATCTATACTAAAAAATGACATAAATATTGATCTGTTTCTCACCCACACCTATCATATCTCTTCAGAAGATATGATTTAACCACTGGAGTTGTGTGGATTACTTTTATGCTTTTTAGAGCTTCAAATGTCTGGTCACCATTCACTTGCATTGTATGGACCTACACAGCTGAGATATTCTTCTAAAATTCTTAGTTTGTGTTCAGCAGAAAAAAGAAAGTCATACACATATGGGGTGGCATGAGGGTGAGTAAATGATGAGAGAATTTTCATTTTTGGGTGAACTATCCAAATTATATAATCTGTCTTGTAATATCTATTTTGACATTATGTTTTTCAGCCATTTAAAGATATTTTTTGAGGGTTTTTTTTAGTGTATTCCCATGCATCTGCTATGTCATTTCATTTTATTTATTAAGAAGCACAAATAATAATCACTGGTTTTTGTCTAACAATTCAGTAGGGAGTTATTCTAATCTCTTCTGTTATTAATATATTTGATCATAGCAGTCATAACTAAAAAAAAAAAAAAAAGGTCACTGCCTTTTCTAAAAACTCTATGGGGAGGGCTTTTAAATGCTAATGCTAAATTGTGAAGATCTTTGATTTAATATCCAATTACTCTAATAAAAGGGAAGATAATCAAGGCAAAGGTTATTAAGAAAACAAAACTAGGATATAAAAAAAAAAAAACATGCTCACATAGGCTACACAAGGAGTTTGGAAACACTTTATGATAACATTCTAAAATATCAAAATCAAATCAAATCAAATCACTTTTATTGTCACACAGCCATATACACAAGTGCAATGGTGTGTGAAATTCTTGGGTGCAGTTCCGATCAACATAGCAGTCGTGACAGTGATGAGACATATACCAATTTACAATAACATCAAATTAACACAACACAATTTAAAGTCTAATATACACATAATTACACACAACACAATATACAAATAATAACATACACTGTACAGTATACAATACACACAATATAGATACACATTATTCAATAAAAAAGGTATATATAGTATATATAGAATGTACAGTAGGTTGTATTGTACTGTATTGACATTCAGGCTGTCGGTTGATAGTAAGTTGTTGCGAGAGAATATAATATAATAATAATGTAATTTATGTCTGGTGTGAGATATAAGAGTAAGAGTAATAAAGTGCAGTGCTGATGTACAGGTGCATCTCAATAAATTAGAATGCTTCCTTCTGATGACCAGCTTTTTAAAGATGCTGATTTCATTTTCCAGCAGGATTTGGCACCTGCCCACACTGCCAAAAGCACCAAAAGTTGGTTAAATGACCATGGTGTTGGTGTGCTTGACTGGCCAGCAAACTCACCAGACCTGAACCCCATAGAGAATCTATGGGGTATTGCCAAGAGGAAAATGAGAAACAAGAGACCAAAAAATGCAGATGAGCTGAAGGCCACTGTCAAAGAAACCTGGGCTTCCATACCACCTCAACAGTGCCACAAACTGATCACCTCCATGCCAAGCCGAACTGAGGCAGTAATTAAAGCATGTCGTACCAGGCGGAGATGCAGCCAGTCAGGATACTCTCTACAGTGCAGGTGTAGAACCGTGTCTACAACAACATTCTCTCATAAGTGTTCTTTTTTTCCAGGTGGGAGAGAGCAGTGTGTATTGTAGATGCAATGGCATCATCAGCGGAGCGGTTGTTGCGGTAAGCAAACTGCAATGGGTCTAGAGAGAGAGGCAGCACAGAGCAGATGTAATCTTTGATTAGTCTCTCAAAGCATTTGCTGATGATGGGGGTCAGAGCAACAGGACGCAGTCATTTAAGCAAGTGATTTTTGATTGCTTTGGAACAGGCACAATGGTGGATGTTTGAAAGCATGTGGGGACTACAGACAAAGAGAGGGAAAGGTTGAAAATGTCCGTAAAAACTCCAGCCAGCTGGTTCGCGCACGCTCTGATGACGCGGCCCGGAATGCCGTCTGGACCCGCGGCTTTGCGGATATTCACCCGTCGGAAGGATCGGGTTACATCCACTACACAGATGGAGAGTGAACTAACCTCTGTAGCTTTGGCCGCGAGACCTGTTATTTCCCTCAAAACGAGCATAAAAAGTATTTAGCTCATCCGGGAGAGAGGCAGCGGTGTTCATGGCGGAGTTTTTATTCCCTTTAAAGTCCGTAATGATGTTAATTCCCTGCCACATGCTTCTAGAGTTGGTGGTGTTAAACTGCAATCTTGTCCCTATACCGGCATTTTGCTGTTCTTTTTCGGAGGGCATAACTGGCTTGTTTATGCTCCTCCGCGTTCCCAGAATTAAAAGCAGAGGTCCGCACATTAAGTGCCGTGCGAACATCGCTATTAATCCATGGCTTCTGGTTTGGATAGATCCGTGTTGTTCTGGTCGGAACGACATCCTCTACGCACTTTCTGATGAAACACATTACGCTATCAGCGTAAAGCTCGATGTTGTTGTAAAAGATGACGCGAGAAGCAGTTTTCCTTCTTCAGGTGAGGCTTTATTTCCCCTCTTCCTCGACACCACTTTACAGTTTACCTTTATACGCTGTCTAAACACTAACACACACTGTTTCTACAAATAAACTCTCACTATTAGGAAAACCTTGCTCTGGCTCGGCTCTGTCATATCCAGTCTCTCTCCCGACTGAGTGTTGTGTCGCTCTATTTATGCCGCTCTCCCCGTGCTCACTGAAATTAGAGACAGGTGTTAAACATAATTTAGCTCAGGTGTAAGCGCCCTTACCGCTTTCTCTCTCTGGAGAGATGCTTGACCACGCCCCCGCTGCCACTGTCGTCATCAGAGGCGGACTGAAACCTCTCCCAGTCCATGTGATCAAAACAGTCTTGTAGCGTAGAGTCTGATTGGTCCGACCAGCACTGGATCATTCTGAGAGTGGGTGCTTCCTGTTTCAGTTTCTGCCTGTAAGCGGGCAGAAGCAGAATGGAAGAGTGGTCCGATTTGTAGCCATCCCGGAAGGGAGAGTAGCAATGGTCCAAAACCCAGTCCCCTTGTGTGTTGAAACTAATGTGCTGGTGGTATTTTGGTGCGACTGATTTGAAACTGGCTTTATTAAAGTCTCCGGTCACAATGAACGCGGCCTCAGGGTGCACGGTTTCCTGCTTGCTTATAATCACGTACAGTTCCTTGAGTGCCCGGTCTGTGTCGGCTTGTGGGGGGATGTACACAGCAGTGATAATGACTGCTGTGAATTCCCTCAGTAGCCAGAATGGTCGACACAGAAGGATGAGAAATTCCAGATCAGGAGAGCAGAAAGACTTGATAGAATGTACGTTCCTCTGATCACACCAGGATTTGTTGATCATAAAACATACACCACCACCTCTGCTTTTACCTGAGAGGGCTTTCGCTCTGTCCACTTGGTGCACTCGGTGTTTGTAAACAGCG
Organism: Myxocyprinus asiaticus; assembly: GCF_019703515.2. NCBI lineage: Eukaryota > Metazoa > Chordata > Actinopteri > Cypriniformes > Catostomidae > Myxocyprinus > Myxocyprinus asiaticus. Next base: position 15,831,798 of record NC_059378.1, on the reverse strand, counting down.
GGTCGGCATTGAGGAATTTGAAGTCCGGTTTACGGTGTGTAATTGCTGAACCAATGTCCAAAAGTGTTTGTCTGTCGTAGACAATAAGGCAGACAACATCCAAGACAAAAAACATAAGAATTGTAAACAAAACAAACAAAACACTACCATGTTGTGTCGGAGCTCGCAACGCAGCAGTCGTACTCGGCGCCATCTTGAGTTCATGACTGAATATGTCAATAAAAACATTATATAGTTCTTAACATGTACATTACATTCAAATATCAATGTACATTACAATATATAAGCAAAAACAAAGTTTTACATTTTTAACTATTTGATTTTGTGTGCATTAGCGATCTGGTAAGCATTATATATTTTGTTTTTGTATTATATTGTAACGAATGCTTGCAATGACAGGCAGATGAAGACGATGGTGATGTGAAGAACCCAAGTGCAGTTTATTCATAAAGGTGAAATCCAAAAAATGTGAACAGAAACATAAACATGGACTTGACTTGACTTGACATCCAAACAATGTTACATAAACAAGATAACAAGACAATGACCATGAACCAATGACATAACAGAACTAATAACAAGACAATAACTAATGGGAACAGGACACATGAACATGAGGGAAACAGGATAATCACATGACTTGACATGGAAACAGGGAATCACATGACATGGCAAGGAAACAGGATATAACATGACATGGAAACACTTTTCAAAATAAAAGACATTAACACAAAACATGAACAAAAACACATCTAGACGTGACATATCCCCCCTCTAGGGGCGGCTCTCGACACCCCAAAACAAAAACACAGAGTTCAAGAGAGCATGGCGTGGCGACTTGACGTTGCTACTTGGCATGATGTAGTAACATGGTACAGCAGTATCCTGACTTGGCCATGGTAGGCGTGGATGCTGACTCGTTGGCAGTGGCAGGCATGAGCACTGGCTCGTAAAGCGGAGGCGGGCCTGGACCGTGGAGCAGAAGCGGGCCTGGACCATGGAGCAGAGGCGGGCCTGGACCATGGAGCAGAGGCGGGCCTGGACTGTGGGGCAGAAGCAGGCCAGAACAGTGGAGCAGAGGTGGGCCTGGACAGTGGAACAGAGGTGGGCCTGGACCATGGAGCAAAGGCTTGCTTGTGACATGGCATGGAGCAGACTGAAGCTTGGCTGTGACATGGCATGAAGCAGACTGAGGCGTTATTGTGACAGGCTCAGGTGTTGCTGTGACATGGCATGGAGCAGGCTGAGGCGCTTCTGTGACATGGCATGGAGCAGGCTGAGGCATTGCTGTGACATGGCATGGAGCAGATTCAGGCGTGGCTGTGACATGGCATGAAGCAGATTCAGGCGTGGCTGTGACATGGCATGGAGCTGACTCTGGCGTGGCTGTGACATGGCATGGAGCTGACTCTGGCGTGGCTGTGACATGGCATGGAGCTGACTCTGGCGTGGCTGTGACATGGCATGGAGCTGACTCAGGATCAGGGGCAGAAGGTGGCGCAAGCTCTGCGACCATGACATGGGACCCTGGCTCGGCGACCATGACGTAGGATCCTGGCTCATCGACCATGATGTGGGACACTGGCTCGTCGACCATGACGTGGGACTCTGACTCGGCAGCCATGACGTGGAACTCTGGCTCTGCGGCAATGACGTGGGACTCTGGCTTGGTGTCCACCTCCCCCACGGTGAACGATGAACCACATATCAGTAGGGCAAGGTCGATATATTGAGTCAGGCTGTAGGTACTCCGGCCGCCTGGCATCAAGAAGGAGATTGGCTCATTCAGCCCAAAGCGAAAACAGTCCTTGAGGGCAATCTCATTAAAATCGACCCTGCTGGCCAGACCACAAAAGTCCTCTACATAATCCTCCAGGGGACGATTCCCCTGACGTAAATGAAGAAGCTGAACTGCTGGGTTCATTTTGTGGTTAGGTATTCTGTAACAAATGATGGCAATGACAGGCAGACGAAGACGATGGTGATGTGAAGAACCCAAATGTAGTTTATTCATATACGTGAAATCCAAAAACCGTGAACAAGAAACATAAACATGGACTTGACTTGACATCCAAACAATGTTACATAAACAAGATAACAAGACAATGACCATGAACCAATGACATAACAGAACTAATAACAAGACTATAACCAATGGGAACAGGACACATGAACATGAGGGAAACAGGATAATCACATGATTTGACATGGAAACGGAATCACATGACATGGCAAGGAAATAGGAAATAACATGGCATGGAAACACTTTTCAAAATAAAAGACTAACACAAAACATGAACAAAAACACATCTAGACGTGACATATATTTATTAATTACAAGTTATTACAAATTTATAGACTATCAGGTTTTTAAAGCATCACAGACCAATTTTTTATTTTTTTATTTTGTTCTTCAGTGGACGAATTTGATATTCCATCAGCAAAGTTCCAACTCAGTTAAAATTAAATTAATTTATGAAAATGTTCATTTTACAACAGCTTTGTCTTTTAAATTATGAGAAGTTTTCCTTTCACTTACAGCAGTGACATAACAGGGCGCATTCTCAATGCCACGCGCACGCGCGACATAACAATCTTCCACCAGGAATGCACGCGGGTGACAAAATATTAGAGGAAAGGAGAAAAAATAAAAATGCAATGATGGCGACAGCTGCAGAGGAGATCTGCCCCAAACGTACCATCTCAGAAAACACTGACACATCCGTGTCTTTCAAAACCGCAAGGAAAAACCAGGATAGACCCTGGAAACTGAGGTTAATTTATCTGCAGTGCTGTGAGTACCAGGGGAGAAATCCATCTGTGATAGCAATACATTAAGGTTAAAAGCGTTCCACGACGCTTTCATTCAAAGGTCTGACATATTCACCCCTCACTATATCATCGAATTGAACGTTAAACACCATATTACATCACTGACAGAGCACGTTATGTCTTTAGCTCTTATGATTCGCGTTCTTCAGTTCCAGAACGAGAGATCAGAGACGCCATGACGTCATTCTCTTAATGTCTTATGTTCAGATGCACTTCATCTTCTTCACACATATGCATGCATTGAAAAATATTTTTTATGTTGTTGTTGTTTTATTCTTTAATGGGGGATCTCTTCCAGTGTTACTAAAATGCATACCTTTAAATTGACTTGTTTTCACACTTTCACTAGTTGAGATGGACCAAATGAGTTATTTTTATATCGCAGACAGTATATGCAAAACACATATTTGAAATAAGTGTTTATATATGTTTTTCACTGACATAAAGTCAGATACATACTTAAAAAAAAATATATATACTGTATGTAAAATATTTTCCCAAATACTACTAGAATTTGAATATGTACTGTACATGTTAAACTCAAATATATAAACTAAAATGTATAGATATTTTCATATACACTCACTAAGCACTTTATTAGAAACACTATGGGCCTAATAAAGTGCCCAACATGGTTTTCTGCTGTTGTAGCACTTCCGCCTCAAGATTCAACATTTTGTATATTCGGATATGCTATTCTGCTCACTGCAATTGTACAGAGTGGTTATCTGAGTTAACGTAGCCTTTGCCATTTGATTGACCTCTCTAATCAACATGGCGGTTCCATCCTCAGAACTCCCGTTCACTGGATGCTTTTTGTTTTTGGCACCATTCTGAGTAAATTCTAGGGTGTGTTCACACTTGGCAGGTTTGGTTCGATTAAAACGAACTCTGGCGCGATTGCTCTGTTAGTGCGGTTCATTTGAACAAGTGTGAATGCTGTCACCCGAACCTTGGTGCGCACCAAACAAGCGGACCGAGACCGCCTGAATAGTGGGTCTCGGTCTGCTTCCAAACGAACTCTGGTGCGGTTCGATTGATATATGAAAGCAACATGGACCAAAGACATCTAAACGGACCAAAAACAGGAAGTAATTTGCCTAATACTGACCTCAAGCATGCCTGGTTCTTCTCATCATAGGAGCTATGTTGCCCATTACAGTTCAGTACAGGAGTTGGACCGCCATCAGCCATCCTTGCAGCATATCTTCGTTTGTGTGTACAACAGAGGAATTCCTGGTGCTGTTTTGACTCCTTTACACATTTTATTAGCTCTTAGTTTGTTCTCAGCTGGTAAAAATACCACCATATATACATATATAAATCCAACGAGCGCATTTAGCCCAGCAGCCAGCATTGTTTTGGATGTTTGGGAAGTTCCGTCGCAAAATATATGTCATAAAAGCTGTCCAATCAGGTTGTGACTTTTTCCTGATGCCTTTTGTTTGTATCATTAGGTTTGGTGTTAAAAATGCCAGTGTGAACGCTAAGCGAACCAGGACTAAATGTATCATTTTCTTTTTTGGTCCGGACCAAGAGAACCAAGAGAACCGAATTACAAGTGTGAACACACCACTAGAGACTGTTGTGTGTGAAAAGGAGATCAGCAGTTACAGAAATACTCAAACCATCCCGTCTGGCACCAACAATCATGCCACAGTCGAAATAACTGAGATCCACATTCTGATGGTTGGTGTGAACATTAACTGAAGCTCCTGACCCATACCTACATGATTTTATGCACTGCACTGCTGCCACACGATTGGCTGATTAGATAATCACATGAATAAATAGGTGTACAGGTGTTCCTAATAAAGTCCTCAGTGAGTCTGTGGCCATATATCTGATTTCTTTATGATGTCATGGTGTTGATCAACATAATTGCATAAAATGTAATTCAGTGTCTTATTGAATTTATTTCAGATTATAGGCGTTTACAAATAATTTGAAATCTACTGCTTGTGATTTTTCGATGCACACCTGACTGCAGTTTGTTGATTGCATCATTTCAAAGATTGATAGATGATGAGTCAAACACTTCCCTAAGCCCCTAGGCAGGCTTTAGTGATACAGGGTTCCCACTCCTTTTGGCCAAAGAATTTTCATGACTTTTTCATTTGTGATTACTGGACCAGGATTTAAAAAAAAAAAAAAAAATCATTTTATGGAGATTGCACTCTCAAAAAGCCACATCTAGCCGATTACATATTTTAGAGCTGATCATAATTAGAAAAAATTATATTTACTACAGAAATGTCCCTGATTTTTCAATTACTTTAAGATTTATTAATTTCAATGACTTTTCTAGGCCTGGAAATTACAATTTCAAAATTCTGTGATATTTCTAGGTTTTCCATGACCTTAGGAATCCTGATGATAACTCACAATTATGCCACAATTCTGGACATCCTTAAAAAATGAGAATGAGACACCAGTCTGTGATCGGCTTCCAAGTAATACATGTTCAAGTGTACTGCAGAACTGGGCTCAGTCTTTTTTGTAAGATTCCTTTGACACTAATGACAATGTCACCCAAAATGCTTGCGTAATGGATTGATGGTTGTCTATGAGTGTATATAAACTGCCATAGTAACAAACATCCCTGTGCTTCCATAGATGAGGATCATACTGAAGTCATTTGAGCCCTGAGAAATGAAATTGAGGGACATTAGTCACATCACGCATAGCCAGACTTTTGACTAACGACAGTCAGGTCCACATTGCAGCTTATTCTGGCCAAGAACGAGACCATCTGACTGACATGTAAAGCATAAATAGGCAGGCGTGGAAGTAAATGAATTCAAATAGCCTAATGCAGTTATTGTATCAACCCAGTACACTGTAAACACCGGTAACTTGCAATTGTTATCATAAGGTTCTATTTCTAATTGATTGAACCCTTAAAATTACTTTTGTTGGTGTAACCTAACTTAGTGAGTGTGATTAAGTCATATTAAATCATATTTTTTACTTGAATACAACTATTTAATTTAGATGTTAGTACAACATGAAGCATAGTTTTAACATTACATGACAAAACATTTAGCCTATTCAGTGTATCTGTTACCATTTTGAAACCTGATCATGTAACTGGTTACAAATGAGGTGGTGTAGTTTTAGTAAAAAGCCTGAAAATGTTGTATTCCCTTCACAAAATTCTTTGTAGTGTAACAGTGTTATGTGACAGCTGTATAAACCAATTAGGTCTTTTTTTTATGGTTAAACTGCTTAGATTGGGAACTTGATCTGACCAGAATCGTGTATATACTGACGGCTCATGTTGTCAGTACAGGATTGGGCATTATTTTTATTGTCTTTTCAATATTTCTTCTGTTTTATATCCCTAAATGGATTTTAGTTAGCCGATAACACAATTACTGTCTGCATTGTGATTTCTGGAAATGAGGTTTATAGTGAAAGTACATAAAATCTCAACAACAATCCATTAATCAGAGCTCATATGTGAGACCTGCAGGAAAGTGCATTCTCCTGCAAAAGTTGTGTGTTATCTAGATTAAACGGCTGTGCAAGGATGTTTCTTGACTTGGTTGATTGCCAGAGAAGCTGATATTGGTGTCATTAAAATGCCATCATAGTTGCTTTTCTACTTCTGTACTCATTGTCATCCATCATCTTGACTGTGAGTGTGGGCGTAATTTAAATTCGCAAAGGAGCTGCCCCATAATTCTGCCTGCAAAGAGTGTGTACAGTATTTCAGGCATTCTGCCAATTAATCAAATCTGTCCATTTACAAGCTTTACTGAAATGAGAAAGATTTGTTCTTTCTGTTATTTGTTAGCTCATGGCAATGATGAACCTCTTTCATCTCTCAAATTTCATCTCTTGGCATGTCAGATTATTACACTAACTCATATCTCTGAGCTGAGAGTTTGTTTAGGGGCCTGATGATATGGGCCGTGCTACTTTACAGATAAGTTTTTGTCAAATTTTTGACTTGAAATGGTAAAATCATTCCTCACTGACGAGAATATTGTTGAATATTGAGGCAGATAAAAAAAGACTTCAAGCATTTTTCCATCTTAACAATAAGTGTTTATTCCCAGACGATACTCGTGCATCTGTAACTAATCCTGCACAAACATTTACACTGTAATTGGAAAATCAAACGCTATCTGTAGTGTCAGCAAAGTCAATTTGAACTTTTCAGTTTGGCTTCTCATTCGTGACTGCTGCTGTTATTTCTCTGTGAGAGGCTAATCAGAAGCATCTTATTAATATGCATCAAAGAGCTGTGGTGTAATTTTTGTAATTAGGCCAGAGGAGACGTGTTTGTGCATAGATTGTTTTTTCTCTTCCATGCTGCACAGCTTTTACAGCATTAGTGGTGGAGAATTTGTCTCTCTTTACACTGTAGGCCTGCTCTGTAATCCTTAAAGGTGATTTTTTTTTTTCAGTGTTAAAATACTTTTTCCTAGAAAATTAGTTTAACATGCGCTCAAAAAAAGGATCTTTGCTGGTTGTTCAGTTTACTTTAACTAAAGCAGCACAATTCTAGAACATTTTGTCACAACTTGATTTCGTTACATTCTGTCTTATTAAATTTGTAAAAATTTTAGTTTTCTTAATCCATTTATGTTGGGACTACATAAATACGTTTTTGTTGCATTGATAAAACTGGGCAGGGGATTTTCATTTCCCTGCATGCTTTGCATGGGACTGGATGGGTTGAATTTTTTTTATTTTTTTTATTAAGTGTCATTTTATGCATTTTTGAGCAATATGAGAATAGGAGGAGATAGTAGTTGCAATTAAATTGATTAATAAAATAAATTAAGTTGAACCAACATAAGAAAATTAATTTAATTAAACATTATTAAATTGACTTTGACTAACCTAATGAAGTTGAGTTAAAACTACTATAGTACATTGATTTGACCTAATTTAACTATATTATGTTGGCTCAATGAAAATGACTATCTGAATGAATGGAATTAAATTGCTTGTAGAAATGTTCTCAGATTCAGTGTGTAAGGGTTATGACTTATTTTTTAAGTGTGTTGAGACAACTATAAGTAAGCCATTTGCTGGTTGATTCCCCGAAAAGTGTAAACTCTGTGGGGTGATCTCCAATAAACAGTTGCAGCACTTTGTGCAGTATTTCATCAAAATAATCTGCATCTCATTCACTGTCCACCCTCAATCCAGTTTAACCAGGCCCAATCAGCACTGATATAGCAATGTACTTTGAGTATTTAAATTAAGTAATTGTCTTTTTTTATTTCAGCGCAAACACGTCTTTTTCTATGTACATTACGGTTATAACAGATTGTGCTCTAATAAATAAACTCCGTGCTGTCTGCCCAACACAGTTAACATCACTCTATTAACGGCCACAGAAATCAGGCAGTAAATAGAATTTATTTTGTGAATTAGGCGTTAAAAGGGTGCACAGTGTGTGCAAATAAATGCTGCTTTAGGCACAATTCATTCTTTGTGAATGTTTGCTGATAACGTAGAAGTTCTATATTTCCCCGAAACAAAAATTTCTGATGTTAGTTTGACCCAACGCACAAAGTAGCTTCTGTGTTGTTACCTATTAAACATAGATGTTGTGTTTTATAAATACATGTATTCCTTTAGTTTTGTTATATTAAGTATTTTAATAATATATGTTCTTTGTCCACAGATTTTTTAACCATTGCTACAATACTGGGGACAGGAATCCTTGGTATGTAAAAGCTCAGTATGAACTTAAAAGCATAATAAATGACATGATCTGAACACTGAAATCAGCTGATCTAAAACAGTTAAAAAAGCACTGCTTTATTTTCTTTAATTCACCATGGAAAGCAAAAGGGAAGGAAATGAGAATTTTTTAAGTATCTCTATGGGGGAATAAAATCCATGCATGAGACCATTACCAGGCAAAATTTAGTTAAGCTAAATTTCTCCAATGTTTTTATTTTTATTTTTTTATAGAATATAGCAAGGCAATATTCTATTTTATTAATGATATATCTGGATTTTATGGTCTGAAGAGTTGCAGATACGTATGTTTATAAAAAACTGCAATTACATGGTGCATTGAATTTAACTGTTCTGTTTTCACTGAGATTTAATAGATGTTAAAATTACATTTCTCTTTTTATCTTCTCCTATCTGATTTAAATCATTTTAAGGTGTTCATCTAGCCATAGTAAAATTACCACCATTAAATGATTCAGTCTTCTCATTAACAGTCTCAAATGGCTGAGTATATTTGTACTTTAATAAAAGGCCTCAGATGTATGCAGTGTGCAGTGAAAAACTCATCAGATATGTGTCTGTTTCTGGCATAACTTTGCAGGACTGCCAGTAACGATAGCTCGGGCAGGTCTGGAGCCTTTCCTGATCTCCTTTCTTACAGGCTTTCTAGTGCAGGTAAGAATAATTTATAGAAGGGTGTTTAAATAAGGCACTCCATTGTGTGTTTTTCCATATTTATTAGTAGTTGTTTGATAGTCTGACATTGTTTGATATTTAGCTTGTTGTTTTGTGATAGCTTTTTTTATTTTTTTATTTCACACCTGCGTGATAATAGACTTAACATTTCAAAAGTGTCATGGTTCTGGTAATTATACGGTGGCTCCTTTTTATTATTCATATTTTCATCTTTTTCTTTTGTTGAAGCATTTTCTGACATTTGATTGAGTTGAATTTGACTTCAAACAATCTAAAGTTCTTAAGCAGATTTTGCTTTTTGACAATAAAATTACATTGCTACTGACATATGTTTTGTTTGACATTTAGGGAGACTTATTGTAAAGTACACTAATTGAGCACTGTATTAGGAACACTATGGTCCTAATAAAGTGCCAGATGTGGTCTTCTGCCGTTCGACGTGGTCCTCAAGGTTCGACGTGTCGTGCATTCTGAGATACTATTCTGCCCACTACAATTGTACAGAGGGATTATCAGAGTTACCGTAGCCTTTCTGTAATTTTATAGAATTAATTGCACTGAATTAACATATTAAATTGACATCCGTAGTCTGAATCAAAAAGTTATTTTTTCTTGGTCCTTAAACAGGTCTTCCTCATGCTGTCTTTGATTCTTTTCAAACACAGTTCCTTTTTTAAAGCTGCTAATTGCTTTGAATCTTGTTCATGTCTTATTTATAGCTCAGTTTAACACCTAGAATAATTATCCATCTTTTCCCCACCTGAAGTCACCATCAGAATAGTGTTTTGGTTCTTTAATTTCAGCACAAATAGTTGACATTTTATAGAAAATTGCTTGCAATTTTTGTTTAGCAGCACAATATCATGGTTTTTTTCCTGGGTCAAAAGTGATCTTTGGCAGTAGTTTACGTTATGTTAAGCTTAAAAGCCCTCTAATTTATGTTTGTGTGTTTGGCACATTGTTTTCTCCTATTTTCCTCATCAGTGCTGTTTTGAATGTCTGGGCTATCTAGCCATTTTTGCTGTTTGACTTCATAGTGCTTAAAGAAAAAAAATCTCTGAGCAATTCAAACGTTTTGTGGTCTGCGCTTATCATATAAGTTAGCAGGATGTGAGATGTATATAATTAAATTTGCTTTGGCAGCCTAATTTTCAGTGCATATGCATGGAAAATATGCATTGATAGTTCTGTTGCTCTCATTGAATGAGCTTAGCTCTGAACTAAGGTCTGCATGCATCTCTGTGTGTTGAGTAATTTTGATTAATTCTCCTGTTTTTAGGCTCTGCTCATATACCTGTTTGTAGATCTGCTGCAGAGATGTCGTTTAGCCCAACTGGAGGCAGTGAAGGTAATAGAAAAAGTGTGTTGGTTTTTAAATGCATGTTGAACATTTAGGTCTTCATTTCACAAATTAAAAATCTGAATGCAATCACAAACAAGGCAAATACTTAAATGTGTAATGGTTAAACTTGATGTCAATTCAATTGAAGGCGATTGAGTTGATATTTGATTGTTTTGCTGTCCTGCAATAGACTGCGGAGACGGAGATAATCTTCATGGAGGATGTTGGCTCTGAAGAGCCTCCAACACTTAATACAGAGGAGGAAGAGGATGGGGAGGAAGGAGAAGAGGCAGGTATGACACTTTAGAAATTAGTTACATTTCATAATAGCACAGAAGTTGAATTGCACCATTGGTGCTGTAGAATTATTAGCAGCGACTCAGTCGGTGAGCTGTGCATTCCTATGTGACAAATCCTTACTCTGAAATGTCTGTTAAATTATCATAATCCTATCAGCATACACCAGATGTACTCAGTCCAGTGGTTGTGGTTATGGCCATGTGTTTTTCATGTAGCACAGTTCAATCGACCACTCAATATCCCACAGCTTGGCCTTGGAATGAAGCAAATGTATAATATCCATTCCAAAATTTTTTAACATATAATTGAAATGAGAATATATTCTAAAGAGCTTAAATTCTTGACTGAGCCTTTGACTCCTAATAAGTCTTTAGACTACCTGTACAAAGATGTAATAACCTAAACCAATATTACGATATAAAATAAGAATTATAATCTGGGTTCAGGTTTATTGGCAGAGTAAGTTACACTTAGAATGAATTTGACATGATTGGTTGCTCAAAAATTACAGTTTACATGTCATATCAATCACTATTTCATGATATAATGTTACATACAATATACAATAATATATATATATATATATATATATATATATATATATATATATATAAACTCAGCAAAAAAAGAAACGTCCTCTCACTTTCAAATGCTTTTATTTTCAGCAAACTTAACATGTGTAAATATTTGTATGAACATAAAAAGATTCAACAACAAAGACATAAACTTAAGTTTTACAGACATGTGACTAACAGAAATGGAATAATGTGTCCCTGAACAAAGGGGGGTCAAAATCAGAAGTAACAGTCAGTATCTGGTGTGGCCACCAGCTGCAGTATTGCAGCACATCTCCTCCTCATGGACTGCACCAGATTTGCCAGTTCTTGCTGTGAGATGTTACCCCACTCTTCCACCAAGGCACTGGCAGGTTCCCGGACATTTCTGGGGGGAATGGCCCTAGCCCTCACACTCCGATCCAGCGGGTCCCAGACATGCTCAATGGGATTGAGATCCGGGCTCTTCGCTGGCCATGGCAGTACACTGACATTCCTGTCTTGCAGAAAATCACGCACAGAACAAGCAGTATGACTGGTGGCATTGTCATGCTGGATGGTCATGTCAGGATGAGCCTGCAGGAAGGGTACCACACGAGGGAGGAGGATGTCTTCCCTGTAACGCACAGCGTTGAGATTGCTTGCAATGACACCAAGCTCAGTCTGATGATGCTGTGACACACCGCCCCAGACCATGACAGACCCTCCACCTCCAAAATCGCTCCACAGTCCAGGCCTCGGTGTAATGCTCATTCCTTCGACGATAAACGCGAGTCCGACCATCACCCCTGGTGAGACAAAACCGCAACTTGCCAGTGAAGAGCACTTTTTGCCAGTCCTGTCTGGTCCAGCGAAGGTGGGTTTGTGCCCATAGGCGACGTTGTTGCCGGTGATGTCTGGTAAGGACCTGCCTTACAACAGGCCCACAAGCCCTCAGTCCTGCCTCTCTCAGCCTATTGCGGACAGTCTGAGCACTGATGGAGGGATTGTGCGTTCCTGGTGTAACTCAGGCAGTTGTTGTTGCCATCCTGTACCTGTCCCACAAGTGTGATATTCGAATGTACCGATCCTGTGCAGCTGTTGTTACATGTGGTCTGCCACTGCGAGGACGATCAGCTGTTCTTCCTGTCTCCCTGTAGCACTATCTTAGGCGTCTCACAGTATGGATTTTGCAATTTATTGCCCTGGCCACATCTGCAAACCTCATGCCTCCATGCAGCATGCCTAAGGTATGTTCACATAGATGAGCAGGGACCCTGGGCATCTTTCTTTTGGTGTTTTTCAGTCAGTAGAAAGGTCTCTTTAGTGTCCTAAGTTTTTATAACTGTGACCTTAACTGCCTACCGTCTGTAAGCTGTTAGTGTTTTAACGGCCGTTCCACAGGTGCATGTCCATTAATTGTTTATGGTTCATTGAAAAAGCATGGAAAACATTGTTTAAACCCTTTACAATAAAGATCTGTAAAGTTATTTGGATTTTTACAAAATTATCTTTAAAATACAGTGTCCTGAAAAAGAGACGTTTCTTTTTTTGCTGAGTTTATATATATATATATATATATATATATATATATATATATATATATATATATATATATATATACACACAGTGCTGTTAAAAAGTATTTGCCCCCTTCCTGATTTCTTCTATTTTTGTGTATTTTTCATACTAAATTGTTACTAAATGTTTTAGATCTTCAAGTGAGATATAACATAAAACAAAGGCAACCCGAGTAAACACAAAATACAGTTTTCAAATATATATATATTTATTTTTATCATAAAATATATTATTATTATTATTATTTTTATCCACATTGGAGGGTTTTTGAGCATTAACTGCCCGTTTAAGGTCCTGCCAGAGCATCTCAATCGGGTTCAAGTCAGGACAAGGCCACTCCAAAACTTAAATTTTGCTTCTTTTGGGCCATTCAGAGGTGGACTTACTCCTATGCTTTGGATCATTGCCTTGCTGCATAATTCAGCTGCGCTTGAGCTTCAACTCACAGACTTATGACTGGACAATCTCCTTTAGGATTTTCTGGTAGAGAGCAGAATTCATGTTTCTCTCAATTATTGCAAGTCGCCCTGGCCCTGAAGCAGCAAAGCATCCCCACACCATCACATTAGCATCCCCACACCATCACATTACCACCACCACCATGCTTGACCGTAGGTATGATGGTCTTTTTGTGGAATTCTGTGTTTGATTTACGCCAGATGTAACGGGACTCCTATCTTCCAAACAGTTCCACTTTTGACTCATCAGTCCACAGAACATTCTTCCAAAAGGTTTGAGGATCATCTTTATGTTTAAGCCTTAATGTTCTTCTGGGATAGCAGTGGTTTTCGCCTCGCCACTCTTCCATGGATGGCATTTTTGGCCAATGTCTCTCTGAAAGTGACCTTTATTGATGCGAGAGATGCCTGCAGTTCCTTGAATGTTTTCCTTGGCTTTTTTTGTCACTTCCTGGATGAGTCGTCATTGTGCTCTTGGAGGAATTTTGTAAGGTCGGCCACTTCTGGGAAGGTTCACTACTGTGTCAAGTTTTACTGTATAGTATATGCAGTACACACATGCTCTGTTCCAAAACCTAGTGAGTTGCCTATGGAGGCAACTTTGTAAGGCATCATAGCTATACTCCTGACACAGAATCTTTTCAACTGAATAATGCTCAGTGTTGGGTAAGATGCTCAAATAATTACTAATTACTTCTCTAATATTGTAATAAGAATACTTTACTGATTCATTAATTGTAAATTAATCTCATTACTTATTTCTTTACTTTTAAGTTACTTTCTAAAACACTTTTCGCAGAATCTTTTTTTCTGCTCAACGAATTCCAAATAATGTCTATATTTTCACCGTGTTCATTGTCACATAAAAGTCATACACTCCGGATATAAGTATTAACGTAATTCATGTTTTAAATGTGTTTTACATGAATCAATTTTTTTTTTTTTTTTTTTAGAAGTACACTCACTGACCACTTTATTAGGTGCACCTGTACACCTACTTATTCATGCCATTATCTAATCAGCCAATCATGTGGCAGTAGTGCAATGCATAAAATCATTCAGATACAGGACAGGAGCTTCAGTTAATGTTCACATCAACCATCAGAATGGGGAAAAAAATTAATCTCAGAATAGAATAGCATCTCAGAAGACACAACACGTCAACCCTTGAGGTGCATTGGGTTCACCAAAACTGGACAGTTAAAGACTGGAAAACCAAAGTCTTGTCTTATGAATCTTGATTTATGCTGCAGTCTCAGCTTTCAGTTCTTGGCTGACAGAAATGGAACCCAACGTGGTCTTCTGCTGTTGTTGCCCATTTGCCACAAAATTTGACATGATGTGCATTCCTAGATGCTATTTTGCTCACTACAGTTGTACAGAGTGGTTATCTGAGTTACCATAGCCTTTCTGTCAGCTCGAACCAGTCTGGCCATTCTCCATTGACCTCTCTCATCAACAAGGCATTTCCGTCCGCAGAAATCCATCTCCGTAGGTATTACTTTACCATTGTTGTTTAAAGCCCATGGCACTGCGGTTAATGTATCTTTGGCACAAATTTGTATTTGTGTGATATTTGCCTTCGCACTTCCTGTTTTCCCTGATGTTTAACTGGTTAGGCAGGAGGTGGTGGACCACATAAAACAGTAGGAATTGCAGCAGGAAAACAGATGGATGCAATTTTTTTTTTTGTATGCTAAAAGGCACAGCGACCATTAACAGAGATGGAGAGGAACTCAGAGGCTACGCTGAAATGCATTGGTATTAGCACTAACTAATCAGAGCTCGTCTTGGCCTACGCAAGAAAGACATTAAGTATTTTTGACACAAGATCGAGGGAATAGACAGCTAATGAAGATGAATGAGGCAAAGAGAGAGGGCCGCCCTGTCAGTGGAGATGATGGGCGAGAAGAGAGGGCTTCCTGTGAACATCAGTGGAAATCATAGCCATCTGACACAGACACACTAATTGAAAATTGAAAAAATGTGTCGACCTAGAATTGAATAATCCACATGTTATTGCATCAAAAAAACAAGTTTGATTCCACGCCTCTCCCCTGCAGATCTCTTGTAGCATTGTAATGTATTTTTCGGTCCAAACTGCTGTACGTTAGTCATCAACATGAATAACATTGTGAGTACTTGCGGCAGCTGTGTAGCACTGTAGCTAGGTAACTTGATTAAACTTTTGTCATCTGAAAATATAAGACAGACGCAAGAGCAATTTCTTTATAAATACACTGATGTGCCAAAACATTATGACCACTCACGGGTAAAGTGAATAATATTGATCATCTCCTAACAAGGCCACATGTCAAGGTCTGGATAGATTAGATGATGTTATTTTTTTAAACATATTGGCACGTGTGAGCACCAGCAGTGTCAGGGCAGAAACTTCAGTGCAGTAGTCCAGGGCAGGAGTGTGGGCAGAGCTATGACATGCTATTTTTACAGTGGTATTTTATTCTATTGCAATATAAGACACATTTGACTAAGATATTGTGTTTTTTTTTTTATTTTTATTTTATCATCAACCCCATTTAAAACAAAAAATTAAATATGAATATTAACTTTTATATATATAAAAGTGTTTTATCCACCACATATTAATATTAAAAAGTAGTCTCCAGGGAGGCGGTACCCATAAAAATGGCCTAAATTTAAGAGGTGAGACACATGATTTGCACTGTAAAAAAAAAAAAATCCTGTTAAATTTACGGTAAAAAACTAGCAGCTGTGGATGCCAGAAATTCATCATAAAAAATACGGTAGCCACACTTCAGGCTTTACAGGGTGTAATTTTAATGTCTGTATATTTTGCAGTGCATTACAGTTTATATTATTAAATGAAAAAAAAAACTTAATATTTTAACCTTCTGAAACTGTAAAAATCTGCTTTTCACTTTATAATTTTGACGGGTGGGGCGGAGCCAAGTGATGACAGTGTGGAGCGAGGCCGGGATGGTCACCTGGGGCGAATAATCTCGCCCATCTGTTGGTGATTGCATTGTTGCCGGGTGAGGGATAAAGCCATGTCAGAGCTGCAGTAGGGAGAGGGAGAGAGGGAGAGACACAACAAAGCTGTGTGTCTGTGTGTGTGATTGAGAGCTGCTGCTGATAAGCAGAGCGACTGAGAGGTCAGTGAGCTGGAAAGCCACTAAAGTGTGTGCTGCTAGAAAAGCACTGCGTGATTGTGAAGACACTGGAAAGTGTTAAAATAAATGTTGTATGTTTGGATGTGCACCCGGCTCCTACTTCCTTCTTCCCACACGAGCAAAGGTCTTTCACAGTAAGGTATTGTTTCTCACCATAGTAATTACAGAAAGGCACATGATGACATGAAGTTCATCAATAGTGGCCCTTCCAAGAGCAATGACCGATAAACATGTAGAGACAGTGCTCAGTGTCACTCACACAAACACTAAACACCATCAGGGTAACACATGTGAAATTAAAATAATGCAATAAACATTAACTAAACTACATCAAATATAACACAGAACACCCCAATTTAGATAAGTGATATTAAAAATAAGAAGAAACATGACTATTCCCATAAAATATAATAAAATGTGATGGGTCACTGTAACATCTGAGGTTGTTACCCCTCCTACCAACCACCAGAGGGAGCCCTCTCCCGAATACTAGCTCTGTACCGTTTCTACTTTGGTGACTTCCTGTTTTGAACTATATAAATACCATGCTGTTCCATTGGTCATTGTGAAGTATTGCTAGTTTACCCTGCCTTACCAAGCGGATTGCCATTGCCATTGCCATTGCCATTGCCATTGCCATTGCCATTGCCATTGCCATTGCCATTGCCATTGCCATTGCCAATTGTTCTCTTGTTATGACCATTGCCTGTTTTCCTGGATTTACTGCCTTTTGGATACCCCTTTGTTTTGTTTGCCTTGTTGGACTGTCTTTTTGTTTTATTGGATTATACCACCTGCTTAACAACTACCTCAGTTTGCCTGCCGATTTGGATTGTTTGCTTTTGTACTTTATTAAACTTCCTGCACATGGATCCTAACACTGTCTCCATGGCCAGTTCATTACAGAATACTTCGCCTAACATGGATCCAGCGGAAGTTTCACAGCTCCAGGCCGCATTCCCGCACCAGTGCGAGGTATTAAGGGGTTAAGAAGACCAGCTGAACAACCTACGAGCTGCCAATGAATGTTTGACACAATACATTCACTCACTGCCAGCTCCCCATGCTAAACCGGTAAGCTTTGCTGTACCTGATAAGTTTGATGGTTCTGCTGAAAAATGCCGGGGTTTTTACAACAATGCAAAGTATATTTCTCAAATCAACCTGAATCATTTCATCAAGATGCCAGAAAATGTGTTTTTATGATGTCACTGCTTACCGGCAAAGCTCTCGATTGGGCCGCCGTTGTTTGAAATCCAGGTTTCATTTGATTACTTAAACAAATCGACGAAGTCTTCGAATATCCAGCGGGCGGCCAAGATATCTCTGTTCAGCTGCTTCATCTACGCCAGGGTCATCGATCAGCAGCGGATTATGCAGTTCTGTTCAGGACACTAGCGGCTCAGAGTGGATGGAATGATGTCGCTCTGAAGTCTGTTTTCCGTGAGGGGCTTAAACTCAGGATGGAGCTGACCTGCAAGGATGAAGGTACTACTCTTTCTGAATATGTGACCATGCCTGCTTCAATATGCTTCACGGCCTCAGTTTCACTTCGCCTCAAATTCTACAGTCTTAGTACAGGTCCAGGCATCCACTGTATCACCCGAACCCATGCAAGTTGCTTACGCTTGCGTTTCCATGGAGGAACATCGACGCAATGAAAACCTTTGCTTTTATTGTGGCTCACCAGGTCATCTCAAAGCTGCATGCCCATACAAGAAATCAGGTTCTCCTGAGTCAAGGCAAAATGTGAGTACAATGAACAGGTCTCAATTGGTGATCATGCAAAGTGTTTTACAGCTTTAGTGGATTCTGGTGCTGCTGTAAATCTCAATAATCAGGAGATTGTACAAGAACTCAACATACCCACCATTCAGTGCTCCTCAACGATTAACATCACCACGCTCCTATTTGTACTGGCATAACCCAACAGACTGTTCCGATAACCATCAAGGTTGGACTTTCATGTAGAAAAAAATCTCATCAACTCACCCAAGCATGCTCTTATCCTGGGTCATCCCTGGCTGGCCATCCATGACCCATTGATATCTTGGAACCAAGGTGAGCTCACGCAATGGTCAAGTTTTTGTCACAAACATTGTCTCCATGTTTGTCTTATCACCAGTATTGAGAGCCCCGAATCACAGAAGGAGCCCACGATTCCCAAGGAGTATGCAGAGTTCAGTGATGTGTTTGGCAAAATCAAAGCTACACAACTTCCTCATCATCGTCCATGGGACTGCGCCATTGAACTTCTGTCCAATACAGCCCCACCGAGAAGCAAGGCATATGCATTGTCACGCCCTGAGACCCTCGCAATGGAGAATTACGTTGAGAAAGCCCTTGCCTCCGTCTCTCTATGTCCCCAGCTGCTGCAGGGTTCTTTTTCGTAGAGAAGGATGGAGGTCTACGTCCCTGTAACGACTATCGAGGCCTGAACTCTGTCACCATAAAGTATTGTTACCCATTACCGCTTATCCCCTCAGCCCTTGAACAACTCCGTGAGGCAAAGATCTATACCAAACTTGATTTGAGAAGTGCTTATAACCTTGTCAGGATCCAAGAAGGGGATGAGTGGAAAACTGCTTTCATCACCACCGGGGGCACTGTGAATATTTGGTCATGCCGTATGGACTTGCTAACGCCCCCTCGGTTTTTCAGTCTTTTATCAACGTGATATTCAGAGACTTACTGAATCATTGTGTGGTGGCTTACATTGACGACATCCTCATATACTCACAAGACATGGAACAACATATCCAGCAGGTCAAGACAGTTCTATCATGTCTCCAGGAACACCAACTATTTGTCAAGGCAGAAAAATGTGAGATCCATACCTCCCATACCACTTTCCTAGGCTACAATATCAGCCATCAAGGTGTAGAAATGGATGTCTCTAAGATAACAGCAGTCGCCGAATGGCCTCGACCTTCAAAAATCGAGGATCTACAGTGGTTTCTGGACTTCGCCAACTTCTACCGCCGTTTCATCAGGAATTACATCATCATTGCAGCCCCACTCACGTCGTTGCTCAAGGAAAAGCCCAACAAATTGCCTTGGAACGATGCCACATACCAGGCCTTCATCTCCCTCAAGTCAAGCTTCATGACTGCTCCGATACTGAAACATCCTGACCCCATTCTTCCCTTTGTCGTTGAGGTAGACGCTTCAGATTGTGGGATTGGAGCGGTCCTGTCACAACGTCACCGAACACCAGGCAAGCTTTACACTTGTGCCTTTTTCTCCAGAAAATTTAACTCCGCAGAATGTAACTATGATGAGGGAAATAAGGAATTACTTTCCATGAAAGCAGCCCTCAAAGATTGGTGTCAATGGTTAGAAGGGGCTGTCCACTCTTTCCAGGTTATCACAGATCACAAAAATCTTGAATATATCAAGGCAGCCAAGAGATTGAACCCACATCAAGCCCGATGGTCATTGTATTTCACCAGATTCAATTTTACAGTCACTTACCTCCCTGGCAGCAAGAACAGCAAGGCAGATGCACTTTCACGCAGACATGATCCACCCTACCTCCAACCTCACCCTGGGTCCATTCTGCCACCATCTGTCATCATAGCACCGATTAGTTGGGACATCATGGAGGAGATACAACGAGCACAACAGCATGAACCGTCACCTCCTAACTGCCCCCCTTTGTCACAGACCTGCCAAACTCCCATGGTAACACTATCATTCCGGTAATAATAGATACATTTTCTAAATCATGTAGACTTGTCCCTCTCAAGGGTTTATCCACTGCCATGGAAACTGCTAATGCTTTGTTCCACCAAAGACAGAGGTCCACAGTTCACGTCCCGAGTTTGGCAGGCTTTCTGCAAACAACTGGATATCAATGTGAGTCTCACCTCTGGTTACCACCCTCAGGCCAACGGACAGGTGGAACGTCTAAACCAAGAGAGAGGCAGATATCTTCGGAGTTATTGTAGCCGTGAACAGGAGAAGTGGAGCGATTTCCTGCCCTGGGCCGAATATGCACAGAATTCCCTCACTCATACCTCTACTGGTCTAACCCACTTCCAATGCATGCTGGGCTACCAACCCCCAATATTTCCTTGGTCAGGAGAACCTTCTATGGTGCCAGCGGTGGACGCTCTCGAAGCGAGAGGGTGTTGGACAGCGCACATGTCTGGCTACAGCGAGCGGTCAGAGCACAATGCTTCCAGGCTGACTGATGGAGGCGCCCCCATCCAAACTATCAGCCAGGACAGAGGGTCTGGTTGTCCACAAGGGATCAAGTTGCGGCTACCCTGTAGGAATCTCAGTCCAAGGTATGTGGGTCCTATCAGAATTATCCATCAAATAAACCCAGTTACCTACCGTTTAGAGCTTCCTGCTAATTACTGCATCTCTCCTTCCTTCCATGTGTCCTTGCTGAAAATCGGTGTCTGGCACTGAAACCACGGATTCTGAGCCTCCACCTCTATTGGAGGTAGATGGAGCCCCAGTGTATATGGTCAGAGAGATCATGGACTCAAGACGAAGAGGGAGCCAGATGCAATACTTGGTGGACTGGGAGGGCTACGGACCAGAGGAGAGATCATGGGTAGGACACATTGGACCTGTCCCTGATCCTAGAATTTCATCATGCCCATCCTAATTGTCCAGCACCACGACCAAGGGGGACGTTCCAGCAGAAGAACACCAGGTGTTGTTCGAAGAGGGGGGGGTTCTGTAACATCCGAGGTTGTTATCCCTCCTACCAACCACCAGAGGGAACACTCTCCCGAATACTAACTCTGTACCGTTTCTTCTTTGGTGACTTCCTGTTTTGAACTATATAAATACCATGCTGTTCCATTGTTCATTGCGAAGTATTGCCAGTTTACCCTACCTTACCAAGCGTTTTTCCATTGCCATTGCTGATTGTTTTCTTATTATGACCTTTGCCCGTTTTCCTGGATTTACTGCCTTTTGGATACCCCTTTGTTTTGTTTGCCTTGTTGGACTGTCTTTTTGGTTTATTGGATTATACCGCCTGCTTAACAACTACCTCTATTTGCCTGCCGATTTGGATTGTTTGCTTGTGTACTTTAATAAACTTCCTGCACATGGATCCTAACACCGTCTCCATGGCCAGTTCGTTACAGTCACACAGGTAATTCTGGTATTGTTTTTTTTTTTTTTCTTTACCGTAATTTTAACAATAATTTACTGTAAAAAGTACATGTACTCTCTTGTTAAACATAATATAAATGTTTACTGTTAATTATACAGTAAAATCATACTTTTTACATCTAAAAGTAATGTTTACAGCATTTTAATGTAAAATTACATGTATCGTCTTTTTAAATATATTATCATTTTTTACAGTATATTTTAAGGTAACTACCCATTAACAAATTAAAGTTTTTAACTGTGGCAGTTTTACAGTATATTACCGTTAAAATTATGGAGATTTTTTTACAGTGCCGGATATCAGTTAAATATTTTTATATTTCAGCCTCATCAGACAATGCAAGTAAAAGTTGGTATAAAAACAGGCTACAATAAAATTGTAAAATAATAACACAAAGAATGAGGTTTCAAAGATGATGGGTATGCAACATACTTTATTAAACAATAAATAATATGCAGTGATAATAACAATTACAATAATACAAACAGTTTGAGGTGAGCATACATTCATGGAGAATTGTTTGAATTTTTCCAGTCATTTAAACACACTATCTGAGTAGAAACATGTGCATTGCTTTGACTGGGGTAGTGAATGGTCATTCTGAATCATTATATCGAGGGTATTTTAAAAGAAAGAAATACACAGAAATTATGAATATTTGTAAACTTGTTATAATTTTAATGGTAAACCTCTATACTAAATACGCAAATCTGAACAGTAAACACAATATTTGACGCTTGTCAGTAATTCTGCAGTGTGGGGTCGATATCCGGGTATGTGAACTTTCAAAAGTAACCTGTTGATTTCCCTGTGGTCATGTTGGTCCATCTTATCTCATGGCAACTATTAGCTTTCATCATTCAGTATATTTATATTGCTTCGTAAAGCTGAAGAACAGTGAATTACCAAAACTTTGGATCTTGTAGGCCTGAAATTAGAGATGGCAAAGTTTATTTATGTGGTTAACTCTCTTTTTGTTCCAAGTATACATTTTCAAACTGCACAGACTCCTTTCCATTTTTATTTTTTTATTTTTTATTTTTTATTTCAGTGAAATCTTAATTAAATGCTTTTTCTATGGTATTCCTTAAGCATCCACTTGCGTGGGGGTGATGAAAGTTCCCTTTAGATTTGTTTTGGTTTTCTTTGAAGAGAAGCAGACTTCGATTATAGCACTTCATTTGTTTGTGCTGAACAGCTTTCAAATCAGCAGTTAAATACAGTTTGAAGCAGTGTACAAAATTAACTGGAGGAATATAATTCAAAATAGCTTGCTACTTTGCATATTTTTCTCTATGCTTAATAAATGACTTTGAATGTCAGGCAGTCAGCGTTTCATCAAGGAAATGGTTTTGAAAAGATAAGCATTTTACATAAATCAGTGTGACTATGGCAATTTGTTTTGCACTTTACTCAAAATGCACACAGCTGAATCAACAGAAACATTGCTTGCATCTTGATCTTAGACTATAGATTTATATCGGATGTTTTTTTTTGTTTTTTTTCTCAAGATTATTATACTCTCTATTAAGCATTTTGCACCAAAGTGCACTGTAAACAACAGATGTGTTAATTCTCACAACTTGTAGACAAGTAGTATACACTATTTGGTTTGATAATCCAAATGTACAGTACTTATTTGAACTAACTTAACAAGGTGAGTTTTAGAAGAAGACTGTTTCCCATGCTTCTCACTGGTTAATTGGCTGAACTCATCAGAGTCCAGAAGACATTCTGATTGAATCTGACCAGTCCTACTCACTTTATATACGCTACTATCTAAACTATCTGTAATTTTAAATAGATGTTATTTATAATCAATTGAGATATCAGCTCTATTTACTGGTGAGCAGCGTGGGAGACCCGGGTTCTCTGTGCTAAAACCAGTGTTTGCATAATCAGTGACAAGGGTGATTCTGATGTCCCATTTTCACTCTAAGATTACTTTTTTACTCCTCTGATGGTTAGGTTTAAGGTTGGGGTTTGGGTTTCTGGGTAGTGTTAATAAAAAATCCATTCCTCTTTATTGTATTACATCCTTTACAGCTAAAAACAACTCACTTTACAACTCGCGTTTGGCACCCCTCTGTGGGCATTTCACCCAGAAACCAGAGCTTACACATGGTCTTAAGTTAGAAAACACTTCCCGCTTTAGCCACTGGGGGCAGTGCTTTGAATTAAACTCACACAGACCGAGTTTAGCTCAAGAAATGTCAACCTATTGTTTCCAAATTCACTGTGAGATCAGCCTAAAAAAAATACAGTTAACACAGTTAAAACATAGTTAAAATGACTAACATAAACTATTCCCATCCAATTTTATTCAAAGCATGCTGAAATCTAAACATTTCATATCCCAGTAATACTTAGCTTTTGTTGTTTTTAGCCAGTGCAATTGATGTTATTAAAGGAAAGCAACACTTTTCGTTCCCAATCTGTGTTAAGTCTACATGCAACAAGTTAACACATTGAGTTACTCATAGTATGGTAACTTTAGGTAACTACATAACTCAAATTCACTCATTGTGAAGACTATATTAGGTGAACTTGATTACATGATTTTTTTAAGAGATTGCTTAATTACTTTAAGGCAGTTAATGTACCCAAATGTAAAGTTTAAAGTTTGTTTTTGAAACACTGTCAAAATTATTAAACCAAAGTTGAAGATGCATTGCAGTGATAGGTATTCATACACCATACATTTATTGTGACATTGTCAGATGAACTGCAGTCTGACAGAAAGAGTTTTGAATTCAGTCTGCAAATTGCCCATATCCCAGCAAGACCCAGTCTGAGCCCAGTGGTATATTCTTTTAACACATGATCAAGGTGCCTTTCATGCCCATCTATGCTATTATACTCATAAAATGCTTGAAATTAATAACTTATCTGTGTTAATGCACTTTTAAATAAAGCATTAATGATAAAGATTTGCTTTATTACTGCAGGCTGTGTGCGCAGAGCACTATTTTCTGTTCAAGCCCTGCTTAATTTATATGGCAGGTTGACAGTGTCATCAGATAGGTTTTGCAATGGCCTGGCATTCTATGATTCAATTAGGCTTTCATGCCTGGGTTGTACGGTTGGCTCGCTGGCATTTGATAAGCCCATTAAAAAGATAGATGTCTCTGAGCATAGAAATACAGTGTAAAAAATTATTTCATACTGTTGTCTGCTTAGTGCTGAATAGGAAACTGTGTGTTCCAGAAAATACGATAGAGAGTCGATATGCATTCAGAGAAAATTAACAGTAACATTCAAAACAATTTTTTTCATGCTCTGCCAGACATGCAGGGTTAGTTTGGTGTGATCAGCTGTGAGTCTGACTTTCATTTTTGAAAATTTGATAGATCTTTCAATAGCATTGGGTTCTTGGTGAGGAAGAGGATACGCAGGAGTAGATACTTTCAATCTTTTAATTATAAACGTTGGAGTGGAACAAACGATAATGCTAAACATCACAAAACAAAGAAACACTTCAAGGACTGACAAAGGAATGGGCAGAACTAGAGGATATTTATACAAAAGGAGCTAAATAAGGGAATGGAAGACAAGTGAGGATGATAAGGAACAGATGGAAGTGATGAGGGCAGTGAACTGTGGGAGTAAGGGGGACCAAGGGGATAATCTCGTCGGACGTACTGGCGGGTGGGGCCTCGCAGTGGGGCGGAGCCTGAGGTGCCATGCCGTGTCGTGGCCGTGCTGAGTTCAGGGACATCGAAGCACTTACCTGGCTCCTTGTGACCACCCCCGGAACAGCCTGGGATGGGGGAGGAAGAGGCCTGTCCTCGTGACCCGTGGAGACCATCACATCGGGGGTGGATTGTGCCACAGCTGGGCACGCAGGGGCGGGGAGACTGCCGCTGGAGCGCCAAACCAGCCAAAATGGAATGGTGGACGGCAGTCATGATGACGGCCGTGCACACCGGGTATGTGACCCAGGGTACAAGGAAACCGCTCTTTTGCTGAACTCTTGGGTTCCGCAGCCACTTGGGCATGTGGCGAAATTAAATGAAAAGGCAACAAAAGATTCTCCTCCCGGCCTTCCACCGGGGGATGGAGCGGTCTGCTTACCAGGCTCCAGAGCAGCGGGTTTCGTCGTCCCTGGGTCAATCGTCTCAGGGGCGCTTCGAAGCCTTTCGCGGGTTCTTGGCAGCCGACCGTGAGACGGGTGGTGTCTGCTTCCTGCGGTGGGCTCCACGCCGGGCAGGGGCGGGCTGCGGCGGAGCCTGTGCAGTCACCGCAGGGGGACGCCCTTGGTGACGAGCAGGCGGGGTGCGGGATCTTGAGCCGCGCCATGGCAGGATGTGCCAGATAGCCTCCGTCTGCTGCTTCACCGCCGAGAACTACTGGGCAAAGTCCTCGACGGTGTCGCCGAACAGGCCAACCTGGGAAATGGGGGCACTAAGGAACCGTGCCTTGTCGGCCTCTCCCATCTCGACCAGGTTGAGCCAAAGGTGGCGCTCCTGGACCACCAAGGTGGACATCGCCCGCCCGAGAGACCGCCCTGTGACCTTCCTCGCCCGGAGTGTGAGGTCGGTCGCCGAGCGCAGCTTCTGCATCAATTCCGGGGCGGAACTACCCTCGTGCAGTTCCTTTAGCACCTTGGCTTGGTGGACTTGCAGGAGAGCCATGGCGTGCAGGGCAGAGGGGGCTTGTCCAGCGGCACTGTAGGCTTTGGCCGTCAGGCACGACATAAACCTACAGGCCTTGGATGGGAGCTTTGGGCGCCCACGCCAGGTGGCGGCACTCTGCGGGCATAGGTGCACCGCGAGCACCTTATCCACTGGGGGAATCGCCGAATAGCTCCTGGCCGCCCCACCATCGAGGGTAGTGAGGATGGGGGAGCTGAAAGATCGGAACCGGTCAGTAAAAGGTGCCTCCCACGACCTTGTCAGCTCCTCGTGCACTTCCGGGAAGAAAGGAACTGGGGCGGGGCGTGGCTGTGAGTGGCTGCCCGGGAAAGCATGTCCATCATCTCCACATCAGCTTGTGACTTGGCGACCGTACCCAATGGGGGGAGCCCAGCTGAGGCTTCCGCATCCGACTGGACGAGCCTGTTCTCCAATGCTGCACTCAAGAGCTCATCACCTTCGCGGGCTCCGAACAACAGGTCGAACTCGCCGTGAGACGAGCCGGCGGACTCATCCGGAAGCTCGATTGGGGCAGATGAGCGTGCTGGGAATGAGAGGTCCGTGGGGGGATACTTGGCGGAGGTGGTCCCATTGGGGTCCCCAAATCACCCCCAGTGCTAGCCACGCTGGCCTCATACCCATGGGTAGAAGGACCGAGGCAGGGAGCTGCTGGGGTGGCTTGCTTTCTTACGAAGGCAAGCTACGACCACATCGTTGCCATGGACATGTTCTCGCAATGAGTACACGACCCATCCACGAACGCTGTCTCCGTGTGGGCAGCACCCAGACACGAAAGACAGCGATCGTGACCGTCAGAAGGCGAGAGATAATGACCGCAACCAGGAATAACACACAAACGGAAAGGCATCTTTAAAAAGACGCGTCTTTAAAAAGACTTTCCGTGTGTGCCGCTCTTTTAGAGAAATACTCTCTTTTTTTTTAGAATATACTCTCTTATTTCTGCCGAAGCACCCAGGGGCGTTCTCTACAGTGCACCAGTGCAGAGGGGGGAGAAGCCGCTGAAATGCGCCATCAGATCCAGCAGAGGTGAATGAACAGCCTTGGGAATTCAGCTCAGTGAGCATCGACCGTTTAGCTCCGAGGAGAAAATTTGAATGAGTGGTTGCATACAAGCTCCATTTATGCCCGTATGTTCGGGGGAGTGGAATGCAAATACCACTCGCCAATTTTCATTGGCCTTTTATCAAAGACCAGAGGTGTTTCGGGCTCCCAAGAGTGACCCCTAGTGTCACTACATCGACACAACGTCGAGTGAGTGACAGATAGGGAACTAAAATATATAAAAACGAAATGTGTTCACAAAATAAAAACTAAACTAAAACTAACAAAGTCATGAATAAATCTAAATAAAACTAAACTGAAATGTATAGCAAATCTGAAAATTATATTAAAATAAAAACTAATTTGAAAATGCAAAACTATAATAACCTTGCACCTCAGGCACAGGGATGGAATCATTTGTAGGGCCTGGCATACACTTGCACAAGCAATTTCCAAAATATAATGTGGTGGCCATGTGCCATTTGCTTGAGCACTCCTACACTTCATTTGATTCGTCACTTGTCTTTGTCCACACATCAGCCAGTACATAGCTAAATTACAATGAACTTCAAGCCAAGAGTGGATTTAAAGTGAGAAAACTCCATGTCCACAAGAAAATTAGTGCTTCAACTTTTCTGACAGAAGCCAGTTAAAGGAATACAGAAGTTCACCCAAAAAGGAAAATCCTGTGATTATATACTGTATGCTGTTTTTTTCTTCTTCTGTGGAACACAAAAGGAGAATTTTTAATACAACAACAGTTCATAGTTATGTCTGTAAAGCTCCAAAATAAAAATAAAAAAGTATCCATATGATTGTGTGCCATATTCTGAAGCCATATGATAGCTGTGTGTGATGAATGGATTGAAATGTAAGTCATTATTACTGATAATCTGCTGCAGTTCTCAAATTAAAATATGGTGGCATTAGATATGATGCATCAGTTATAATGTTTGGTCACGAGACACACGAGAACCAATGATGTTTCATGTCATTGTCATCCAGCCAGTGCCATAGGCACCATATTTGTTTGAGAGCTACAGCAGAGGGGAAGATTTTCAGTGAATAACGACTTAATTGTATTCTGTTCCTTTAAAAAAACGCTATTGTATGAATTCAGAGAACTTGGAATATAGCGCATAAGTCATATGAGCTACTTTAATGTGCTTTTTTTTGGGGGGGGGGGTGGTCAGATTGGTGGCTGACGTTTGGAAAAGAGCTGTGTAAAGATTATTTAGAATTCTTACAGTCATATATATGGTCATATTACCTTGGCCAGAGGACTTGAAAAAGCACCTCCTAAGAATCACTTTATGGAAATCAAGAATGAAAGCCACCTAGACAAGGAGAGCTTTGTTGATGATCTGGAAGATTTATCAGTGTTTTGTCGCAAAGGAGGCATCAACAACTCTGAAATAGAGCATACTGTATATCAAGTTACAAAGCTCTTTTTTAGACAGACAAACTCTCTCTCCCTCTCTCTCTTCCTCTTTCTCTCACAGACTCTCCCTCAAGACTAGCTGTCATCCTACATTTTTAGGAATCGACGTGATGACAGCTCTTTTGAAATTTTAATGTTTCTTTTTGGTGTGACTTGCTTGTTACTGGTTCCATCTTGTTTAAGTGGGTTTCTGAGAAGGAAAATATTGTTACATTTTAGGACATTGCTTCACTTTTGTAGGTGTATATTTTTGCACTGATTCTTGAGTACTGGGACAAAACATGTTCAAGATGGACAATGCAAATTTATGCTCTTAAGGAATTATTTTGTATTTAATCTCTGAAACAAAAATTGTGATAACAGTAAGGCACTTACAATGTAAGTAAATGGGGCCAGTCCATAAACATCATAAAATCAGGAATATACCAGCCTAACAGTGTTTATCAGATTGCAGGGTTTATGTCATCATGACAACAAAGTTGTAATATTGGATATAACTTTACACAGATAAGGTTAGTAAGCAATTTTATCATTCAAATCATGTTAACACGTACACTGCCATTCAAAAGTTTGGGGTCACATGACTGAAATGTTTCTCATGATCTTAAAAACCTTTTGATCTGAAGGCGTATGCTTAAATGTTAGAAATTAGTTTTATAGACAAAAATACAATTGTGCCAACATATTCATTTATTTAATTACAAAACAAAAATTTTATAAAAAAAATAAAAATAAAAGTTTTTGAAATGGATGACTTGGACCAAGAAATAAAGAAAAGCAGCCAAATAAGTGCCCAGCATAGATGGGAACCCCTTCAATACTGTTTAAAAAGCATCCCAAGGTGAAACCTCAAGTTGGTTAAGAAAATGCCAAGAGTAAGAGCAATGTGTGCTACTTTGAAAATGCTACAGTAAAATATAATATCATTTTTTATTTATTTTGAATTTTGTAAATCACAACATAATTCCTAGTTCCATTTCTATTATTCCATAGTTTTGATGACTTTACTATTATTCTAAAATGTGAAAACAATAATAAAAATAATAAAGAATAAGTGACCCTAAACTTTTGACCGGTAGTGTATATTGTTTACGCCTTATGGCCATACTTTTGAAACCATGTGTATTTCAATGTTTATTGACTGGCCCCATTCACTTCCACTGTAACCATGAATTTTGTTTTCTTTTTATATATATAAACAAGGGACGAGTCAAATTATTATTATTATTTTTGTTCAGAGTTTAACTTGCATTAAACTCTGAACATTTCTTTAATTGGCTCCCTCAGTAAACTTTAGTTAGTTAATAACCATTATAAAAAATTACAAAAATAATAATTGGATTAAAAAGATCTTTTTCAAGAGTGACGACTGAGAAAGCAGAAAAAACAAACAGCACTGGGAGAGCAAACCAGATAACAAGACCAATTAAAAACAATTTAAAGGGATAGTTCACCCCAAAATTCTCTCATCATTTACTGACCCTCATGCCATCCCAGATGTGTATGATTTTCTTTCTTCTGCAGAACACAAACAAAGATTTTTAGAAGAATATCTCAGCTCTTTTGGTCCTTTCAATGCAAGTAAATGGTGACCAGCAGCAATCTGACAATGCTTTAAAAAGAT
Organism: Myxocyprinus asiaticus; assembly: GCF_019703515.2. Taxonomy (NCBI): domain Eukaryota; kingdom Metazoa; phylum Chordata; class Actinopteri; order Cypriniformes; family Catostomidae; genus Myxocyprinus; species Myxocyprinus asiaticus. The sequence goes on along the minus strand of NC_059378.1, from coordinate 15,801,294 downwards.
GTCACTTTTTAATAAAATCACTTATGGCTGAGGGACAGTATGGTTGATATAAGAATTTGGTAATGTTGAAATCCTCATGACCCACAGAATCCATAGACACAAACCTCATGATTATTAGGACATATGGTTCAAAAGTTATGGACAAAAATAGCACTTTTTGACCCATAGGTGGTGCTGTCTCCAAACTTTGCATGTGCACTCAGGTCATTGGACTTATGAAGCATACCAAGTTTCGTTTTGATACAGCAAACTGTTGCCGAGATATATAGCCTTACATCAGTTTTTACTTCGACCTTGTTAACTTTGTGTTAACACAACTTCCGTATAATTCAGTCTGTGTGGCTTGGTCTGGAGAATAGTTTGAGACATTGTTTGGGCAAATCAGACAAAATTTCAAGGAAGAGTAGCGAAAAAATTATAAACTACATAATTCAAGATGGCGGCCACTGTAATTGGCAGAGTTTTAATGTATGGGGTTCATTGGATTAATGATGAGTGTAATCAGATGCAAAAATAATTGTGTTTCTAGGACAAATAGTTCACAAGATATGCACTAAAGAAAAGTGAATTTTTGACATGGTGGTGGCAATAGAGAGTATGTCCTAGAGACCCCAAATTTGGTATGGGGGCTATTCATGACCACCTCAATCAGTGTGCCAAATTTCATAATTGTTCTATGTATGCTTCATAGGGCTGCCATTGACTCCCTGCCAGAATAATAATACAAATTATATTAACGGATACAATAGGTGCTATTGCACCTTTGGTGCTTGGCCCTGAATAAATAATAGAAATAAACGTCCAAGGAAACTGGATACGGTTACTCAAAAATAAAAAAAAAAGTCCCAAAAACAAATTATCAAAGAATACAGTTGCTTTGAGAACCAACATATTACTGTGTATCCAGAACAATGTAGAGACTAACCATGCTGGCATAGTGCTATGTTCCTCTCTCTCTCCCTTGCTGTCACACACACACACACACACTTAAGGCCGAAACATACTTCACGCAAATACGCAAATGCAGGTGCTTGGCCAACGCATGGCCGACGCATGGTCCCGTTGTACATACATTACGAGCGCTCTTGCGTTGCTCTGGTGGTTACAAACCTCAGACTACAAGAGGGCAATAGATTTTTTAGGCATAACCAGGAAAATGCTGCCTTCAGAGACTGTTTATAGAGGCTGGATGAAAATAAGGTGCTTTTCAAACTGTTCGGAGACCAGTTCCTTAAGAGTTCAATTCATTCAAAACAGCTGTCAGTTAAGCCATTAACTGATTAGGCAGCAAGTCAGCTGCCTACGTTTTTGGATGCAGCCCGGATGTGGTAGATGAGTCGATAGTTGAGGAGTGGGGAGAGACCCGGAGAAAAAACAAGTTGGTTTGAATGGACTGGGGACAAAAAGTTGCATATATTTTTTGAAAAGATTCAACTCAAATTGCTGCCCGAGTCCACCATGACAGTTATTGATTGAAAAAAGAAAATCCGCTCTAGCGCCCCTTGCGGCAATGCTGAGAATGCAGCGTGTATTTGCGTTATGTTATGAATTGAACGCTGACACATTTCACAACGCAATGACGCGTGAAATCGAGCTTGCATAGCAAGGTGCGTCTGCGTTCACTTACTTGCGTAGAGTATGTTTGGGTCTTTACACTCAGAGCCTTGATGTATCTATGACAGGTGTTGAGATCTAGCAGCTGTCTATCCTAATTACTTGGCCGTCCCTTTCTGCAAGCAGATGGGGCCCTCTCAAAAATTAATGTTCAAGCCTGCCTCTCTCCACAGCCCAGTTCCCTGTCATTTGTGGCACACAGGTACAGTAGTCTTAACTTAATGTGAAAAATCCAATCAGATTACCATGCCACAGTATCATTAGGGAGATTGGTGGCTGACGGACATAAAGGATTTGAAAAGTGATTCGTCACTCTAATAAGAAGTAGAAACTAGTTTGGCATTAGGAATTGGCCATTACTTTTGAGCACTCTTACATGAAGTTAGTAACACATCCTGATGACTGATTTCTGCACCATATATTTTTTAATTCACATTTTTTCTGACTAAATATATTATATTGATTGTGCTTGTGTCAACAGAATTATATGTAACTTCTATTATGGGTTTGAGTTTATTTTTCCTCCGGAAGATCAACTCAGACAGGTGAATGTGATCATAATACTGAAAGCAGCACCATTTGTTATTGGTTTCAAGAAGAAAACTGCTGTAAATTATTATTATTATTATTATTTTTATTCTACCTATTAAACTAACATTTCAGTATCAACATATTTTTATATTACAGCTTGGTTCAACAATTAAACAAAATTATACTACACTGGGCAAGAGTCAACTATATAATGAACCAAAAGTTTGAACTGTGTTGAGGGGCAAGAGTATTTTTCAGAAATATCAGGTTCGGACAGGTTTTCATGTGTTTTAACCTCACGCGTACACATGCATGGATGTTGTATATTGGCTGCACTATGCGCAACACATCATTTAAATTAATTTAAACTGGCTGATCTCAGTTCAGGAGACTCTGTGTCAGTAAAGTGTAAATTTAGACGCATGGAGTTATGCGACCAAACGATATGACGTCGACCACAGCAGAGTTTGTCTTTGGGAGAAATGCCAACAAAACTACATCTGGTAAGAAACCTAATTAAGTTTTTACATTGAAACCTGTTTGAGTCAAAAGAGTAGAGTCTCTAGTTTTCATCTGATATGTCATTTTTAAAATTTGAGTGAAATTAAGACCATGTTTTCCTTAGAAATCCTATAATTACTGTGCATTATCACGTTGAGAATCAATGGGTTCATCCAAAAGCTGAAAAGTTTTGCTTTCAGAGGATTTTTATGGAGCTAGGATGAAAATAAGGTGCATTTCGAACTGTTCTGAGACCAGTGCAGACAGACAGCACACTGGAGGTTGAGTAATTCACTAAATAGGGAGCAAGGGAACATCCTATAGCTCTCTATACAGCTAAGTGCATTCAATCCAAACTTCCTATCAAAAGTTCAGTTTCAGGCTACAGATGATGTTTGAACCACTCAATATGTTCGGCAGACATGGGACAATGGTACTCAGTACATAGATTCAGAATTTATAATGTTTAATTTTATTTTAACATGGTTGGCAGTGATTGGATGATGCTGGCAGTTACTTTGAATCCTAATTTATTATGCAAATTTCTGATGTAATGTCTGTAACATCTAAAAAAATAAATAAATATTACTTTCCCTCAGGTGTTTTCCTTTGGTGCATGGCCGGCGTGATTAGCGTTTCCTAGGTAATGCTCATTCGCTCCGCTCACGATGCAGTCATCTCCACCTGCCCCTCATTACCTTGTCTATTTAACCTCTCTCTTGTGTCTTGTGGGGCGCCAGATTGTTTTGTGAGTCTCTGCTGCTCAGTCAAGCCTGCCAGCCAGTTCTGTTTATTATTTTCTGTCTGTTTGTTTTCTTGCCTAGACTTATCCAGTCGGATATCTCTCACCCAGTGATCTGTTTTCTCCAATTACCCTGTGGACTGTGTATCTCGTCTCCCTGTGAATTATTCTCTCCTACTACCTCTGTCTGCTGGTCTTCATCATCGCCCAGGTGTCCTCCATCATCCCATCCACCATTGCGACCTGTGCTGGATATTACATTCATCTTTGCTGTTTTTCTGTGTCTGTTCAATAAAGACTGATCATTGTATGTTCCTCATACATTTGAGTCCTCCATCTACACCCGACGTGACATAACAATCCGGCCACGCTATGGACTCAGCAGAGGACAATTCTCTTCGTGCTGCTGTTGTCCAGCAGGGAGCCCTCCTCGGTCATCAGCAAGAGCAACTCATCGCTTCCAGTCAAGCTATGAAATCCATGGGCGAGCAGATAGCAGAGTTAACTTCGCTGGTACAACAACTCCAGCTCTCTTCCACATCCGATCCCAACACCACCGAAGATGCCGCCCCCTCCATGGCAGTATCCGTTACACCCAGCCACTTAGAGCCCTGCCTGAATCCACCTTCTATGTACCCTGGTGAGCCCAAGTCTTGTAGATCGTTTTTTGTCTCAATGCTCTTTGGTGTTTTCTCTCCAGCCCTCTTTCTTCCCATCTGAGAAATCCAAGGTGGCTTATGTCATTACGCTTATGTGAGTGGGGTTCCGCCATGTGGGATAACCGACACCACTGCTGTTCGTCATTTCGCTCATTTTCGGCCAAACTCTCCAAGGTGTTCGACTGATCAGCCAGTGGGAGCAAGGTGGCGAGGGTATCTTCTGATCTTCGTCAAGGTGACAAGTCAGTTTCAGACTATTCCATAGAGTTCTGTAACCTCGCTACATCCTGTGGGTGGAAAAAACCAGCCTTGTGGCATCGGTTTCTGCATAGGCTCTCAGGTCGTATTAAGGATGAGATCTACGTGCACGACCTTCCTCTTTTCCTGGACGATCTGATCGACTTGGCACTCCGAGTCGATAACCGGCTTGCCATTCGTCGTAGACACTAACTACGTTTCCATCCAAGGATCTTTTGCGAAAAAAAGTTTTAGCACATCAAAATAAAGCTGATGGAAACGCAAATTATTGCTAAAATTTCACAAGTGTCGACATAATATTTTTCTGTTTAACTCTAGCGCATATACTCTATGTTGATACTTCAAATGTTGCGAAAAACTGGTTTGAAAACACTTTTTGTCGAGAAAATTGGCATTATCACAAAAATGTAGTGTCACATGACAGAAAAATACCCCAGTCGTTAGCCTGTGTTAATCATGATGACGGTATACATCCTTGAAAGCCAATTTATTGTACGTGATTATGGATTGATCTTAACGGCATATAGATCCGATGCTGCAAACATGACACTTCCAAGAGTGCCTATACAAATATCTCATATCATGCACATTGACAAGTGCACGGAGAACAAATTAATGGCCACTGTTTGTGATTAATTTAATTTGTGGTAGCCATTCGTTTATTTTTTTAAGTTGCTTTTCCACACCATTCAAAATAATAGACGGCAGTCATGGAATTAGCCCATAATACAAAAAACATATCATTTCTGTGCACAAAGATGTTTTAAATAAAAAATAAATCCACAATACTAGGAGAAAAGCTTCAGTGTGCTTTTTTGAAACAGTAACAGCCAAATTCTATAAAATTATTGTTTAGCTTACTTTAGAAAACATGCAAGCAAAATTCCCTGTATTAAATTAAATAAAATAACAAACGAATCAAGCATTAAATTAAAAAAATTAATTACCAAATGAAAAAATTATATTGTTAGGCCTATATACTTGCCTTTTCTTTACACAAACTTAAATTAGCCTTACCCTGTTCTGTAGATGAAAAAAGTCGTCTGAATGGCTGAATGTTTTACACTATCAGAACTATTTGTCGAATGCTGAGTTAACTTTCAGAAAACGAGCTTTTGAACATTTTAAAACATTTAAATATTTTAAATCTAACCATCTTTACCTTGGATCGCATTTGCTGAGCTTCTTCAGAAAATGTCAATTGCATTATGACGTTAAAATAAGTTTTATATAACAATCAAGTTCAGTTGGTTGTTAAAAGTTGCTGGACAAATATGCAGGACATAATGCAGTTGTGATGGCGATGCTTTAGATTAGATGATTGTTCAAAATAGCCTATTGAATATCAGGAATGTATCATATGTAAACCCTGATATTACACCGCATCAGATTTTCTTTAATAGCTGTGCACACAGCATATACACATCAATGGATGTTCCTTATACTAAAACCGAAAGTGTCCCCCACTACTTGGTGCAGGTTGCCAGCTTGATAAGGGCCATGACGATTCGCTTTTGGGTCGGAACCGGTGGCAATCTGCGATAGGCGCAACATCAGGACCAATATTACAGTCCTATCAGAAGGGCAACAGCTCCCTTTTGATTGCAATTACTCATCTTCTGATTGCATTTATTTGTGAAATTATAATGACAGTAAGCTGGCTAATTTCAATGAATTGTCTCAATACTCTTCCCATTTACCAAAACTTTGGAGGAAACAACATTAGTGACATCTGGGAGGCGAAAGGTACACAATTAGCGTTATATACACATTTCTGTATGGAAACAGCTTAAGAGCAGATTTCTTTTGCGATAAACCAAAACTTATGTGACAAAGTGTTATTTTAGGCATGACATCACGCACACCATTTTTATCGATAAAAGGCCATTTGAATGGAAACAGGCAGAAGACGGCAAATTTCTGAATTTGTTTTTAACGCATTGTCACTTTGTCGATAACAAAATAGTGCGAAAAGTGGATGTAAACTAGCCTACTGTTGATCTTCTCCCCTCAGAAACAGAGCTGTACATGCTGCTCAACCACCTCTTCCGGTCGTCACGCCAGAGCCCCTGTCAGAGGAGGAGCCCATGCAGATTGGGAGAGCTCAGCTATCTCCAGAGGAACGACATTACCGGCTCACACGCGGCTTTACTGCGGATGACCGGGGCATACCACCATTTCCTGTCCAGTAAAAGAGGCTACTCACCAGTAGATAAGGGGTTTTTGGTGAGCGTAGCTCCCCTGGATAAATCCCCTGGGCTCAAGACACTCCTCCCAGCCAGGTTGCAGTTTGAAGATAATCTTCAGCAGATTTCCATCCTCATTGACTCTGGAGCTGAAGGTAACTCCATGGACAGTAACCTGGTCACCAAGTGGGGCATTCCACAAATCCCCTTATCAGCACCCTCTGTGGAACACCTCGTACTCAAGTCATTCACACCACCACACCTCTCATTCTCACCATCTCTGGCAACCATGTCGGAGAGATCACATACTTCATTATCCATTCGCCTTCAGCTCCAGTGATTCTAGGACACCCGTGGCTGGTAAAACATAATCCACCTTTTAACTGGATTGAGAATTCTGTTTTGACCTGAAGCTTTTTCTGCTTGTCTCAGTGTCTTGTTTCTGCTCTCTCCCCTATCTTGTCCTGTCTCACAGGAGGACCCTGTGAGACAGGATAGAGCTGCATCTCTACCTCCTCACCACCCGAACGACTGTGCCACTGATCTGCTGCCTGGCTCTTCTCAACCTCGAGGTCGTCTCTATTCGCTCTCTGCCCCAAAGAGGGAGGCCACGGAGAAATACATCAATGATTCTCTAGCAGCAGGTATCATTCACCCCTCTTCTTCTCCGGCCAGGGAGGGTTCTTCTTCATGGGGAAGAAATATGGTTCCTTGCGCCCTTGCATAAAATATCGGGGGCTGAATGACATCACGGTAAAGAATCTTTATCCTTTGTCTTTGATGTCTTCAACTTTCGAACTCTTGCAGGTGGCAGCCTTCTTCACGAAGCTGGACCTCCACAATGCTTACCACCTAGTCCTGATTAGGGAGGGGATGAATGGAAGATGGCTTTTGTTGGATATTAGATGCAGAAGAATTGCAGCTATACAGTGCATCCGGAAAGTATTCACAGCGCTTCACTTTTTCCACATTTTGTTATGTTACAGCCTTATTCCAAAATGGATTAAATTAATTATTTTCCTCAAAATTCTACAAACAATACCCCATAATGACAACGTGAATGAAGTTTGTTTGAAATCTTTGCAAATTTATTAAAAATAAAAAACGAAAAAAAATCACATGTACATAAGTATTCACAACCTTTGCTCAATACTTTGTTGAAGCACCTTTGGCACCAATTAGAGCCTCAAGTCTTTTTGAGTATGATGCTACAAGCTTGGCACACCTATTTTGGGGCAGTTTCTCCCATTCTTCTATGCAGGACCTCTCAAGCTCCATCAGGTTGGATGGGGAGCGTCGGTGCACAGCCATTTTCAGATCTCTCCAGAGATGTTCAGTCGGGTTCAAGTCTGGGCTCTGGCTGGATCACTCAAGGACATTCACAGAGTTGTCCCATAGCCACACCTTTGTTATCTTGGCTGTGTGCTTAAGGTCGTTGTGCTGTTGGAAGATGAACCTTCGCCCCAGTCTGAGGTCCAGAGTGCTCTGGAGCAGGTTTTCATCAAGGATGTCTCTGTACATTGCTGCATTTATCTTTCCCTCGATCCTGACTAGTCTCCCAGTTCCTGCCGCTGAAAAACATCCCCACAGCATGATGCTGCCACCACCATGCTTCACTGTAGGGATGGTATTGGCCAGGTGATGAGCGGTGCCTGGTTTCCTCCAGACATGACGCTTGCCATTCAGGCCAAAGAGTTCAATCTTTGTTTCTCATGGTCTGAGAGTCCTTCAGGTGCCTTTTGGCAAACACCAGGCGGGCTGTCATGTGCCTTTTACTGAGGAGTGGCTTCCGTCTGGCCACTCTACCATACAGGCCTGATTGGTGGAGTGCTGCAGAGATGGTTGTTCTTCTGGAGGTTCTCCTCTCTCCACAGAGAAATGCTGGAGCTCTGTCTGAGTGACCATCGGGTTCTTGGTCACCTCCCTGACTAAGGCCCTTCTCCCCCGATCGCTCAGTTTGGCCGGGCGGCCAGCTGTAGGAAGAGTCCTGGTGGTTCAAAACTTCTTCCATTTACGGATGATGGAGGCCACTGTGCTCATTGCGACCTTCAATGCTGCAGAAATTTTTCTGTACCCTTCCCCAGATCTGTGCCTGGATACAATCCTGTCTCGGACGTCTACAGACAATTCTTTGGACTTCATGGCTTGGTTTGTGCTCTGACATGCACTGTTAACTGTGGGACCTTATATAGACAGGTGTGTGCCCTTCCAAATCATGTCCAATCAACTGAATTTACCACAGGTGGACTCCAATCAAGTTGTAGAAACATCTCAAGGATGATCAGTGGAAACAGGATGCACCTGAGCTCAATTTTGAGTGTCATGGCAAAGGCTGTGAATACTTATGTACATGTGATTTTTTTCGTTTTTTATTTTTAATAAATTTGAAAAGATTTCAAACAAACTTCTTTCACGTTGTCATTATGGGGTATTGTTTGTAGAATTTTGAGGGAAATAATGAATTTAATCCATTTAGGAATAAGGCTGTAACATAACAAAATGTGGAAAAAGTGAAGCGCTGTGAATACTTTCCGGATGCACTGTATGACTTGAAACCCAACTTTCTAACCCTGGAATTCCTCAACGTCATAAATTAAAAGACTCTGCTTGAGCTGACATCAAGAAGCCTAGCTGACGCTCACATCTGGCCAATAAACTAACAAAAGAGACTTGAGAACTTCATGCATCTGAAGAAATGCCCCCACATTCAATGGTTCTGGCCTGACACTGCTATTAAGAACTTCTCTGCAAAGAGTCCCCTAAGTGCAGAGGTCACAAGCAATAAAAGATAGAGGACACATTCCCTGGAACTCCCAGGAAAGACTCCGAACACACCCTGTCTTGTCGACGCCAATTCGATGACTTTATTCTGGATGATAATTAGTCATGAGATCTTCATGAGATTCTCATTATTCCACAAACAGCATCTAAAAGGAATCCATGAATGTTGTAAGATGTACAGAATGCATTTAGATCCACAATGTACACAATACCTAGCCTTGCTAGATTATCCTGAAAATTACTTTGACCTGTGATTATTTTATAACTGACAAATTAATGATTATAGCCTGATGTACCTTTTTAAAATATGTGTAGTGATTTGTAATCACTTATAACTGACAAATCAATAAGTATAATCGTCAATCTTATATTATTAATCTCATTCTACTAAGAATGGTAACTATTCAAGTAACTATACTCCGACAACCAGGTTTCTCATAATGTGTAATGTATTATCCGTGTTGTACAGCCAATTGATTAACCAGTATGATTTGTAACCAGGGATACGTAATATTTATGAAAGTATGTCACATTTAGTATAGAAATGCTTGCTTGTTTACGTAGAGAATTTTGATGACGATGAATGTCATGTTTCTTGCACTGCTTTCAAGATATAAAAGTTCATGATTAAACATTCACTATTTTTGGAGCGGGAAGAGTGTAAGGATTCTTCACACAAAGGGTTTTAAATCAACTGTGAAAAGGACAGGCCAGTCGACCATGTGACTCTAAAAAGCCACTTCTGATTGGCTCAGGACGCCTTTGGGGTGTGGCCAATTTCAGTTCAAAAGTTCCTAAACAGGAAGAACACATCTCTCTACTCTTCTGCCTCTCTTGTCCCATTTTTTGCTCTTCGAATCCTCTCGTGCCTCTTCCAGATCCTCCGTGCCATGTAGAGTCCAAGGAAATCCTCGAGACACAAAGTCCCAAGGAAGCCTCTCACTCTCTGCTCTACGGTTCATACACCCTACGGGAGTCGCGAGTCTTCCCGGCAGAAGGCCTCATTTCAAAGCCTACCAGCTTCATCCAGACAACAAACTATCAGCGATCTAACAGAAATCCAAAATATCGACGGAACGAACTTTCGACAAAGAGCCAAAGAACCAAGCAACACAAGGAAACGCAACACAAGGAAACGCAACGACACTCAAGTACATCTCCAGACTTTTGCTCAAAGTGCTGGTGTATTAGTTAAATACTTTGGGTAATCTGATTGCAAATCGATTTAGACTCAAAGAAGGATAAATTGTTCTTAAGGCATTGTCAACAGACTCCATTTTCTCTGTATTGATCATTTATTTCACATTCTGTCACTACTCACCAACCTGTTTCATGTTTTATGTGTTAGATTAGTTTTAAGTTTAGAATAACAATAAAGTTATTCTGTATTCAAAAATAATTTGACTGTGATATATTATGATAAATAATCCCATCCCTGTTTTTAAAAGATTTCACTTCAAAGCTATACCTAAATATGTATGATATTGTTTTCAATAAGCCATGAGAATAATGTTACTCCAATAAGTTAATTAATCATAATTTGCTTATTAAAGCTAATTCCTTACAATAGAAATTGTGAGCGGATACAACGAGACGTTGTATTACGATTTTAATGGTAGAGAATTTTATTCAGAAAAATAATCTAGTTATTTGTTATTTATCGAATTTATAATGGTTGTCGAACGCGACTAATTCCTTTATAAATTTCCTTACATAATAAAGAAGGATAAGAACAGTATAATTTAATTCCTAGCTCACACATACTAAATTTCCTTACATATAATGATGGGGGTACGTGGGCATTTTAACCTATCCCGTGTACATTTATACTACCAAAATTCCATCACTTTCAATGCTCCTAATGGGCATTTTGAGAATTTGGTCATGCCCTTTGGTCTATCCAACACCCTAGCTGTCTTCCAAGCGCTCGTCAATGACGTGCTCAGAGACATGGTCGATCGTTTTGAATTTGTTTACCTGGACGATATTCTGATCTTCTCCCAGAATATTCGTGCCCATGTCCAGCACGTCAGGAGAGTGCTCCAGCAGCTGCTTGAGAATCGACTGTTCGTCAAGGTGGAGATGTGTGAGTTTCATGCAGAGTTGGTTCCGTTCCTGGGGTTTGTCCTCTTGTCCAATGGCATCCGGATGGACCCTGGTAAGGTAAAGGCCTTTGCCAATTGGCCCACTCTAGACTCTTGCAAAGCGGTCCAGCAGATTCTGAGGTTTGCCAATTTTTACTGGCGGTTCAGCCAAAATTTTAGTCAGATCACTGCTCCTCTTACGAATCTAACCTCCACCAAAGCATGATTCTTTTGGTCAAGCTGCGTTCAACAAGCTCAAGAGCTGCTTCATTTCAGCTCCCATTCTCATTAACCCTGACCCATATCGTCAGTTTGTGGTGGAGGTGGATGTGTTGGAGGTAGGAGTTAGGGCTGTTTTGTCCCAGAGATCTCCCTCGGATGGGAAGATGCGTCTTTTTTTTACCATCACTTGTACCCTGCAGAACGGAATTATGATATTGGAACCATGAATTGCTGGCTGTCAGGTTGGCATTGGGTGAGTGGCGTCACTGATTGGAGAGTTCAGGGTTACCTTTCTTGGTTAGAGTACATTCATTCCACGAAATGGCTAAATTTCAGACAGGCTCGCTGGGCACCATTTTTTAGACATTTTAATTTCACCATCTCGTACCACTGGATCTAAAAATCTGAAGCCTGACACAAAATCTCGTACTTTTGAGACTGACGACAGTTCGATTTCCCCGGATACTGTCCTCCCACCTGACAAGGTGGTGGGGCGGTTACCTGGGGAATTGAGTCCAGAGTCCACTCTGCCTTGCGTGGCGTCACTATTCCTGTGGAATGCCCAGAGAGTCTGTCATGAGACCCTGGTTATACATTGCCATGGACTTTGTCACCAGCTTACCCACATCCAATGGCAATACAGTCATTTTGACTGTGGTTGATAGATTCTCGAAGGCAGCTCATTTTATTCCCCTCCCCTAATTACCTTCAGCAAGGGAGATGTTGACAACATCTTTCACATTCATGGCCTCCCGGTAGATGTGGTCTCTGACAGAGGCCCCCAGTTTGTGTCAAGATTCTGGGCAGAATTCTGTCGACTGCTGGGGGCGACTGTGAGTTTGTCAGGCTGAGAGGGCTAAACAAGATCTTGAGAGGGTCCTGCGCTGCATGGTGTCTCGGAACCTTCAACTTGGAGTTCCAAATTAACTTGGGTTGAGTACACTCATAATTCCCTTCCCGTCTCATCTACGGGTCTCTCACCCTTCCAATGCCAGTCCCCATTGTTTCTCTCCCAAGAACCCGATGCTGTTGTTCCATCCGTGCATGCGTTTGTTGAGAGGTGCCGATGCAGCTGGAGGATCGCCAGGGAAGCCTTAATTCAGACTGGCAATCGGAACAAGGCGTCGGCAGACCGTCACTGTACAAGGCCCCCGTGTGTGGTCAGAAGGTCTGGCTGCCAGGATATTCCATTTAGACATCCCTCACGTAAGCTGGGACTAAATTTATTGGACCATTTACTGTCTCTAAGGTGCTTAGTCCGGTGGCCATTCGGCTCAAATTGCCCCCCCCCCAGGTTAAAAGAATTCACCCGGTCTTTCACGTCTTTAACATCAAACCTGCTGTTCGCTCCCCCCTTCACCACGACACCTCTGTTCCTCCACCCCCTCATCTAACTGATGGGGCCCCGGTCTTCACAGTCAGACATCTTTTGGATGTGAGGTGGAGGGGCAGAGGTTTCCACTATCTGGTAGATTGGGAGGGTTCCCTCATGTGTTTTCCTTTGCTGCATGGCCGGCGTGATTAGCGTTTCCTAGGTAACGCTCATTCGCGCCGCTCACGAGGCAATCATCTCCACCTCCCCTCATTACCTCATCTATTTAACCTCTCTCTTGTGTCTTGTGGATCAGCGGATTGTTTTGTGAGTCTCTGCTGCTCAGTCAAACCTGCCAGCCAGTTCTGTGTATTATTTTTTGTCTGTGTTTTCTTGCCTAGACTTATCCAGTTGGATATCTCTCACCCAGTGATCTGTTTTCTCCAATTATCTTGTGGACTGTGTATCTCATCTCCCTGTGGATTATTCTCTCCTACTACCCTGTCTGCTCGTCTTCATTGCCGCCTGGGTGTTCTCCATCATCCCATTCACCATTGCGACCTGTGCTGGACATAACATTCATCTTTGTTTTGCTGTGTGTTCAATAAAGACTGATCATTGTATGTTCCTCCTGCATTTAAGTCCTCCATCTACATCCAACTTGACAAACATCTGTTGGCCATTATTTTTTTGACATTGTGCTGTTTCATGAATTGTTTTGTGCTTTTTAATTGTTTTGCTGTTTTTGAAAGGCCTATAATAGGCTGATTTTATGGCAGGTTTCCATAGTGACAACTTAGCCTATATAGTGTGACAACATGCCCAACTATAGGAGGATCATCTCTTTTCCTGAGTAATAACAGTGGAAATGTTCAGTAGTGTTTTGTTTTGTTTTTGTAGCTAAGACTATGGTATGTGCCTAGCCCCAGTATCACCTATAAACTTTGTGCCCCCCTCCCTCGTTCTCTCCACCTCTCCGTATCTCTCCACCTCTCTGTGTTTTCCTCTTGTACTTGATGTAAGCTACTCTTGTTGTTCTAGACAGCATTGAGACTGTTGTATACCAGCATACAAAAAAAGCTGCCTTACAAAGGGAGTGATATATGATAACTACTGTGTGTGAGTGATGTTGAAGTTTATGTCTCAGAGTGTTTCTATGCCCAGCAGCCTGCTGTGTTGTGGCCTGATGTGTGGATGCATATTATTTTTTTCTGCTGATTTGCTTCGTCACTGCTGCACTCTTCTCTTATCTCTGTCCAGATTCATCTCTCTCCTCTTTCTTCCCTGTTTCTCACATTTATCTCTCCTCCAATTCATTATTTCTCACATGAAAGTCATACAATGGCATTGTGTGGTGGCGTTATGGCAGAACTTTGCATCATGGTGTGATGTGTGTCACATCAGAGGGGATGAAGGATGGTTCCTCTCATCTTTTGCAGACACGGGGCCTGACAAAAGCCCATACGTTCTGGCTCACGGATGTGCAGTGCTAAAACATGTTCCTCTGTGTTTCTCACTGTAGATATGGGTCTTCTGCAGAGGGATGCCACAGCACAGAGGCAAGAGGAGGAGCTCCAGCCAAATCTGCACATGCTGGGAGTTCTGTTCCTGGGCAAGCACACCAGCCGTGCCTTCAACTTTGTTCTCCTCTTTCAATTGTGAGTCCCTCTTATTTAGTACCGTTACTTAAAAGCCCTGCAAAACACCAAAAAATGAATCCCTGGCATGATATTTTGGTTAGCTGGTGTCCCTGCCAGGCTGCTTACAAGCTTTACCAGCACAACCTCTTTGGTCAACCAGTTTTGACAGAAAGGTCATGCTAGTCCAGCACCAAACCATCCTGGACCAGCATAGAAATTCATGCATTGCATTTTACATTAAAAATATGTATTTGGCAGATGCTTTTATATAAAGCAACTTGCAGTTCATTCAGGTTATATAGTTTATCAGCAAGGAGTTTTTTACTGGGAAAACTAAACTTAAAAAGTATATTTAAAAAACTCTGTCATAATTCACTTATCATAATGTTGTTCCAAAGCCATGTGACTTGCAATGCAAATGGGGCATGCAATGTTAGACACCATCCAGTTGCATAGGAGCACTGTGAATTGACTATACACAACTTATGGCCTTGAAACACTAGATGGCATTCAGAAATGTCATATATAGCGTGAATGCTGGCAGTTGTAATTCAACAACTTACTGTACATATTGTACTCATACATATACTCATTGCAGACTTTGTTCCATTATGATTTTGGTCTTGTGAGCTCATATTATGTGTGAACTGGCTAAGAGTCAAAAGCTATTTTTGTGCCCTGAGGTAAATGGACAAGATCATAAATTCATAAATATGGAGCTTGAGGAAAAGCAACAGCATGTATTTTTCAAATCATTTTTTTTTTTTTTTTTTGGCTCTTTATTTGTAAAATGATAGTGTCTTGTTTGATCATGGCACATGACACATGATCAAACAAGATCCTATATATATATATATATATATATATATATATATATATATATATATATATATATATATACTGTATATATACAAATGTATGTGTACCAATCTTAAATGCAAATACTTATAGTGGCCCTTAAATGTATTTGTACACTAATGCCACACCAAGTGGCATTAATTTTAAAGACTGATAGCACAAACACACTTTTCAAGCTAAACATTTCTCGCAAAAAAAAAAAAAAAAAAATATTATGTTTCAAATGAAAAAAACAAAAAAAACAATATGTTCTTCAAAATAAGAGGAAAAAAAAAAGTATTTGGTTTTCAAGTTTGCTGAACATTTTTACAGTTAATATTATGAACTACACCTGTGGTTACTCTGCTAGGACACCTGTGTGAACTTGAGGGGAACTTCACACATCCACTTAGTTTAATATTTAGTTTCAAATGCAGTTAAATTCATACATTTCTAAAAGTCTAAATATTTTTAGGGCCACTGCACATATCTTCTGTAGAGATGTACTGTACTGTAGAACTACTGTACATGATGGATGGATACATAAGATAAAGCAAAATATGAATATTTATAGACAGAAAGATAAAAAAGCAGTAAATCTCTTGTTATCAAACGTAAAATACTTGTTTATTCATTCAGCTGCGGGGGAGAACATGTCTTATAACATCAAAAATTGTTTGTACTCTGCACTTGCCAAATTACATTATTATACAAGGTATTGTTCATCAATATGTCTTTCTCATTGCCTTCCTGTTTTTCTTTCTATTATTATTTCTTAATAACAATGATAGATGTTTCTATTAACGGCTGAACTATTCTGCTTGAAAACAACAACCTAAACACAATAATGCAGCCCAATTATGATGCAGTTGTACAATCTTTTTTCTGCTTGGTCCCTGGACAACCTATAAGCCAGGGCCATGTGACCTCAGCCATTCTCAGGTTGATGTTTTCATTTCAGGGTTCGCTATGAAGCCGATTCTATTAAGAAGACTCTCATAAACTTATCAGAACAGAGCTCCACTAAAATTTCAATGGACCCCTTCTTTTTGGCTTGTTTAATTTTTGATAAACAAAAATTTTTAATGAAGTCATCAGGCCCGGGAATGCTGTTTAGAGCATGACTCTGCTCTGTCTGCTGAGGAGTAATAGGTGCAAATACCCTCGCTGGATCTGAGCGATAAGTAGGTTTTTTAATCACTGCTGTTGTCTCTAGACTGTCATGAAGTGTTATTTATGTGTGAAATGTCAGTTCTATTTTACCTATGGCAGGGATTTTCAGTAGTACTCAATTTCCATACTTTATTAAAAGTACAGATACCACACAATTGATTACTTAAGTAAAAGTTAAAGTTATCCATTAAAATACTATTTAAGAAAAAGTAAAAAGTACTTTGTTTTAAAAATACTTAAGTATCAAAAAGTAAAAGTTCTACAAATTCAAATCCGTTCATCTTATAAATGCGACCCATTCATGTTGTTATTTTTAAAGCCATATAATTGAGTCTCATACAGGTAATATTGGATACAGTACATATGAACTTTTATAGTTAATATTTTCTTTTCAATTTTCAAATACTGGTTTTACTTTTGTTAATTATTATTATTATTTTTTCTAGGGAAAAAAGCCTATCTAGGGGCCTGAGATTCAAATTAGCATGTGCTATAATCTCTATGTTGAAAGCATCTTAGTTAACAGAAATAACTAATTCAAGCAATACTATCAATAATTGTATTATATATAAATTAAACATATTTACTTATTCTGTCCCTTTTAAGCAATTTTAGGTTGAAGCTAAAAAATAGTTACCACATTACAAACTATTAACAATAGGGCCTAAATACACTAAAGTTTTACATTAGTATCAAAATATAATTATTAGTGTTAAACAGCATTTGAACAGACACACCAGTGTAAATAAGTGTAAACACATTCATGTAAATAAATTAATCGAAAACAGTGGTGAACAGCAGCATTTAACTAAATATTCAGCAACAAATAAGAGCTTTTTATGCAGACATGCTTGTGAGAGTTTCAAAGCAGCCAATAAACAGCGCACCAAATTGAGTCAACATTCGGTGCTACCAGTCCTGTAGAAAGAACCAAAAGCATGCAACACACAGTTTTCCATTCATCATCGTTCAAAAATGTGGTAAAAAAACTAACTTCTACTGTAATTATTCCACAGCATCTTAGAAGAGACTTCCATTGTTTCTGTGTTCCTCTGATTCTGTGGCTTATAAACACTGATGAATACTGTACATTTAGACCTTCAGGTTTGTACACAGCTAGGATAAATTACATCTTATCTGTGCGTTTGAAGCGTGTTTAGTCAAAGTTTAGTCTCTGGTTTAGTTCAGCGCACCTCGCTGGTTCTGACACAGACTGCATGAGTGCATGTGCTGAGTGTCTGTGTGCTCGTGCTGGCTGCTGTCAGTCAAACACACCACACTCTGTTTATAAGATGCTCTTTGCTCTCCTTTTGCATATAATGAAACAAACTTTTTTTAATCCAGGTAACAAGTAACGAGGGGGTCTGTATCAGAGTAAAAAATATTTGTTTGGCTAAACAATTTAGCGAAGTAAAAGTTGCAACAAATTTAAATACTCAAGAAAGTTAAAAAAAAAAAAAAGAAAAAAGAAAAAAAGCTACTTAAGTACAGTAATGATGTATTTGTACTTCGTTACTTTATACCACTGAAACTGGGGTCTGAGAACCTCTAGGGGGTCGTGGAAAATTTTGAAAAATGTATTACAAATGTATTTTATTTATAAAATCACAGTTACTGTTTTTCTCACAGTAAAATTGTTGTTTTTATACATTTTATTTATGTTTTAGGAAGGGGGGTCCCCGCAAGTGCAATTTCATATTTGGGGGTCATTTGTATCAAAAAGTTTGAAATCCTCTGACCTGTAGAATAATGGTGCAGAATAATGAATTATTGGTCAACTGGATTCTGTACCATCTGTTCATCTTTAAATGCAGGGTTATTAATTACCTGGGCCCGTATTCACAAAGATTTTTATCTTACCACTAGTTCTCCAAAGAGTTCCTAGCTAGAGTTTTTTCTTAAAACCTGTTCGCAAAACTGCTACGAAATTATTATATATTATTATATATACGCTTCAGTAGAATCCAGTTGTACTACATCATTTGCAGTGGTGGATGTTTTTGTGCACTGGAGCTTAAATGAGCAGCCATCATAAACTTTGCCATTGTCATGACAATCACAGCAAGAGTTAAGAAATGTGTTCTCATAAGGCAACATTTTGTCAAAAATTTTACATTTGGGTAAGTGATAATTTGATTCTCGTGATTGATTCATGTAGACTGCATTTAAAAGTGTGTAAACACACATTTTCGTGGTATAATATAGCACAGGCATAAGCCGGGAGAAGTCTTCCCATGGCCACAGCATGATTATACAGTTAAATACAACGTGGAATGATCGCTGACTGTTTGTGCATCTGAATTGCTTTGTTTTAAAGCTGCTCGTAACTACTTCTCTAGGATCATTTTGCATCCGAACTGCTCTGTGTTAAAGCATTTAACATTCAACATTTGGTTGAGTGAAATGCTGCATTAAAACAAATCTGTAATTGCGTTTAGGCAGAGTGATTATAAGACTAGCCTTCCACTGGCCACGGCATGATATACAGAGTGAAATACTTGCTTAATTCACTGACTTATGCAGCCAAACTGCTCCGTGTTGCAGCTCATTTTAACTGGGAGAATGGGATGAGAAAAGCTGACTCTGGATCAGCAGCTGCGAGCAACGTACTACATGGTTTGCGTAAGCAGACAAAATGTCTTAATTTCTTAAAATATTCAACATTTTATTCAGTAATAAACAAGTAATTTGATTCGTGAAACAAAGTTTTGAAGACATTTTGGTAGCATTAAAAACTATTCCATTCAAGTTGTATCAACATGAGCGTTTGCAGTTGTATGCGATCAACCAGTGGTGTCTGTACACACAGTGGATCAACTCAAAACAAGCGTGCACTGAGATGACTTAAGTGAAAAATATTCATTTATTCATCATACTTATTCCTTGAACATGTTAGGTTGGCATTCCCCACAATTTTATCCTGACTTCTGAAAAACATCTCAAGTTGACTCATTGACAGCACATGATGACATGTATGATGCAGTTTCAAGTGTTGGACTTTGCTGCTTTAGGTAAGACAGTGGTTATTCTTAATTATTCATGTTGGCTTCCATGTCGATGGAAAAACAAATCATGCATATTCCAGTTATTAAGTCTTTATTATAAATATGACATGAAGACCTACTGATTGTAGAATTTCTAAATATCGGTTTGTTTAGTATGTTGTTTTGACATGAGTATTGTACAGTAGCTAACATGACCTGTAATGTCTCTACATATCTCTTGTATTTGTATTGAATGCACAGAGAAAAGAGAGTGGCGGTGAGAAAAAGTAATGCAAAAGTAATGCAAAAGTAACAACGCTTTACTTTCCATAAAAAGTAACTTTTTAATTAATTGAGTTACTTTTTTAAGGAGTAATGCAATATTCTAATGAGTTACTTTTAAAAGTAACGTTATCCACACTGGTCGTGGGTTTAGAAACTACTTTTAGCGTTAAAATACTTCATGAAATACTCTTAGATTAACATTTTACGAGTCCTAAAATTAGGAGTGACATGCCCCTAATTTTTAAGAGTTGCTCCCAAATTTCCGTGTTAGGAGCTACTGTTAGCCTTAAGATGTTTTGTGAATACGGGGCTAGATGTAAAACAAAATTAGCTTCTCCCTGTTCCCCAGTATTTTTTTTAATCTATTTCTTTACTTTTGCCCTAAAATTTTCTAGTACTCTTGAAAGGCTTTCAACTGTGTTTTAACAAGAATAAATAAAACATTTTGGATAGGTTTTCAAGCAAAATTGATTTGTTCTGCCCCTGTATGCATTAAGTCTGGTACACCTGTGTCCTTTGATATCACAAAACTTAATATAGGGTCCAGAATTACTGTGGAAAATAAGGGCATCAGTGGTCATTTACTGAGAAAAGGCTTTGACACTTAACAGGGAATCATTTGTTGCACTACTCTGCATGCTTGCTCATGCAACTGAATGGAAAGAGGCATTGTTATCAGCATTTACACAGGTTTGGCTAACACATATCCAATTGATTCTCTCTTTATTGTGTTCAAGAGGCTCAACACTTGATCAATGTGCTTGCATGACATATTCCGATGTCTTACCAGTCAAATAACTACAGATTCACACAGCATTGTCCTGTATGTTGATAAAAGTCAAGGTCTCTCTTTCACTCTCTCTCTCTCACACTCTTCATCTAACTATTAGATCTGATCACTGTATCTGATACATAAAACACTCAAAGTTCCAACATGTTGAACAGAATTTGTAGGATACCTGAAAAAAATGGGGTATATTTTTGGTGACACTTTATAATAAAATTGTAAACATTAACACTAGTTAACACAATAGTTAACATTAACAATGAACAATACTTTTACAGTATTTATTGATCTTGGTGAATTTATATTTCTACATATATTAATACATTTTTAGATGTATTATCAAGTAATACATCAATAGTATTACTTCATAATACCTAATGCACTTATGTTAACATACAGCATAAAACCTTATTAAAACATGCTACAGATTTTTAATTTGTTAAGATTAAATATCCGTCTTTGTCCACTTTCATTGAGTTGGATCTCTAGGTGAAGAGTTTCCTGCTTTATTCCCCTCTGCCTAAGATCCTCATGAATAAGAATATCAGTGATAGAGACAGTCATTATTCTAATGAGTGCTGATAACAAACTGTGTCTTCAACAGTGTGTCTATCGGGGTCAGTTACGTCTTGGCAGGAAGTGAGGCCTACGCTGCACTTTTTCATACCAGGTGAGCTGGTATACTGAATTCTGTTAATTTTAGATCATGTTGGAAGGGAGAGAAAGGACTGCATTGAGATAAAAAAAAAAAAAAAAAATGAGAGAGACAACAATGCGTGTGTGTGTGTGTCTCATTGAATATCCTGTTTCCCTTGGAAATAAGTCAGATTACGGAAGTAAAATGGCGTTCATTAACAGTTTGTCTTACTGCTTCAGTTATCTCAAAGAAAGAAAACAATTCAATCACTTTGTTTATTCTCTAGATGTTTCATTTTAAACCCAGAACTTATACACTGTGCTTGTCTTGAAATCATGGGGAATGCTGATAAATGCAATTGGGGCTGGAAATTCGTTCATTAAATTTTGCCCGTGGGTTTTTTGATCTCCTAACGCTTCTCTCTGCGAAAATTACAGGCACATTTTTTCTCTGTGATGTATTGTAAAAGGACCAAACAGAACAACTTTTGATAACTGGAAAGTTGTTGAATATACAGTATGTAGTCACCATCTTTTGGCACAGTTTCGCCTTGTTGTTTTGCCTGGTAAAAGTTTTAGATTCTTCAGTTTTTTGCAGGAAATTATTGGGGACATATTGAGACACAACACAGTACAAACTGGATACTGTGTCACCTAAATAGTATTGAACCACTACTCTGAAAGGTTGTAAAAGAGATAGATTGCTAGTTAAAGCATCACCAAACGAAATAGCAAAACTAATACCAGTTTTCAAACAGGTTTTCTGAACACTCCCCCCATCTTCTATTGGTTGAAAAAACAGATAGTCCCACCCTTAACTCACACCATTGGTTGAGCCAATGTTGCTGTGTTGAGTTGGTTGGGATTCTCAAACAAAAAGTACATGTTTTGAAAGCACCACAGAGCCACAGTGTTTAAATTTTGGGGGGAATCAACATACGAATACTAATAGTTGGCTTGCTAATAGCGGATTCTTCGTATTAAGCTGGACGAGGTGAAAGTATTTTAACCTTGAAAAAATCTTTTTGTTGTTTGATTATTGAAGCATTAATACTGCTCTCTTATTCACTCAGTGCCTGAAAAGGTCTGAGAAACCTCATGTGTGCATTAGTATTCAGTTGGAGAACAGGAAGTAAACATGAAAAATTGAATAAGCAGACATGGGATCCTCTCCAAATGCAGCATACGGTGTCAAAATTCAATTAAGGAATGGCTATAATTGCTACCTGCTTGAGTTTTGCTATGTTTTTTTTTTTTTTTTTTTTTTTCCTGTTTAGTTGCACTTTTAATTTCTAATGCCTCTGTCATTTTTATATTTTTGATATATTTATTCGAACAACATTTTGATTTAGTTTTAATGACAGTACAATTAATCACTTAAAATGGTGCTGTAAACAAGCATTTATGGGATACAAACCACCATCTATCCAAAGCCTAATTTTGCAGATATGATGTGATTCTTGCATTCAGACAGTAGCTGTATTCTTTGCCCTTGAGCTACTTGAACCTTTTAACCTAACCATTTTTCATTTTAATTAAAACGCACTACACTCTTTCAAAAACACCCACTCGAGTCAATTTCAGTAGGAAAAAGGATTATCATTCAGTGCTTTATGTGAAGAAGGAAATCAATTTATCTTGTATATTTCTAAACCTATTACTTTCAACACCCCCATACAAAAATAATGAATCACCATATTTAAAGTTAAATAACCTACTGGCACTTTGAGAAAGAATATCATCAGGATAAAAGTTTAGGCTTTACAGTGATCATGCTCAAGGTGAACTTTTTAAAGAAGTCATGAGAACAGAGTTTATATTGGCAAATACATGAAGATAAAGCTCAGTTTGTTTAGTCTAGATAGTTTAAATGCTTAAAGGTGTAATTCACCCAAAAATGAAAATTCTGTCATCATTTACTCACCCTCATGAGTCCCAAACCACTGTAACCTTCTGCCAAAACTCTGAAATGGACTACAAAAATGGTGTGATGACACCCCTATGATTCTCACCTGTCTCGTGACCAGACGTCTTAGAAGTCATTGGTGACTTTTTTGATTTGAGAGCCACAGTATCGCTGTAAGGCCTCAGAATTGATTTGACTTGGAAAATAGTGCTCAAGTTGAATGCACTTCTTAATGGTACATTCTTCAGCATCTCTTTGTGTTCCACCTAAAAAAGTAAGTCATACGGGTTTGGAATAATGTGAGGGTGAGTAAATGATTAGGGAATTTTCATTTTTGGGTGAACTATCTCTTTAAGACCTTATAGGATTACACCAAACCAACTGGTTTATTTTTATTTTTATTTATTTTGTATTTATTTTTTTAAATATAATAATTATGGGCCAAATAGTTCTTGCACTTAACTTTGGGGAGATGGAGCAGCTATATTTCAGACCATCAAAAGGAGTCATGGTTCATGTCTCAGCTCAGGATGTTGGGATGGTGAGGTGGGTGTCACAGCATGCAAGGAGTGGGAGTGGGGTGTCACAGACAAATGTGTGTTATCAGCACTCCCATCTGGGACAGGATACCATCACTCCATCTCTTTCGTTCGTACATTCTCCCTCCCATTAGCAGCTTTTAGGCTCGCACCATAAGGTGAATCCATCCCCACAATCCTTTAGGGGCACCTCAGTGCCAAATCCACCCAAGTAAACGTGGTAATGAAGTTAAAAAAAAACATCATAGAGAGATGAGGTGTATCGATTCAAAAGTTTAGCTTTTTTCAGAGAACCATGTGCCGGCAAAGGTGACAAATGGATGAAAATAGATTTGATCAGCCAGTGAAGGCAGAAGCTTGAATCTTAAATATCACAGGGCATTATCAATATGTTAGAATTATTATAAATAAATAAAGAGTTGGATATTCATTGACACATTTTTCTGAGGTGAATTCCTTTGTAGCCGTTATTTAAACTGCAAGGCTAACTCAAGTCGACAACTCATCAAAAGGGAAGTTCTGACTGATTGGTATCTCAGATTGCATTCGATTCACTAAGGATTTTTGTGTCTGCAGATACTACAAATTTGGGGGGGGGGGGGGCAATTCCAACATTATCACATAGGAAATCAACAGGTTGTTACCTAATGTTCCAGTACCCTGAAATCAACCCAGTCTGTCGAGTTAGTGACAAGCATCATCTCCCATCAAACATTTTTGCATCAGTTAAATGTATTTATTTTTATTGCGTGACTGATAGCGCGTTACGTCAGCAGCATCAGAGAAACGGGTTCTCGTCCTGCTTTCAAAATAGGAAGTAGTCGTTTTCACAATGACAAGAGTGATTCAGAGGTTGCATTTTCGCTCTAAGATTTTTACTTCGCTGATGATTAGGTTTAGGGTTGGAGGAAGAGTTAATAAAACATGCGCTACTGTCAATGTATTACATAATTTATAACTAAAAACATCTCGCTTTACAACTCACTTTTGACACCCCTCTGTCTACATTTCACTTGGAAACTGGATCTCACATGCCTATACGTTCAACAACAATTCCTGCTTTGGCCACTGGGGACAGTGTTTCGAATTTCGGTAAGCACAGACCGAGTTCAGCTGAATAACTTTTGACCTACTGTCGCTGAATTCACTGTGAGATCAGTTTGTGAATTTACGAAACACAGGCACATTTTTACATACTGTATTTCAGCACAAATACCTGTTTACTTTTTTTACTTGTCATACTTTTCGGCACAAACACACATCCTTTCTATGTAAATTTGGCTTATTACAGATTTTGCCTTATTCACAAAATTCACTGCA
This sequence comes from Myxocyprinus asiaticus, assembly GCF_019703515.2. Taxonomy (NCBI): domain Eukaryota; kingdom Metazoa; phylum Chordata; class Actinopteri; order Cypriniformes; family Catostomidae; genus Myxocyprinus; species Myxocyprinus asiaticus. The sequence continues at coordinate 15,776,297 of NC_059378.1, read as the reverse complement.
ATTTGCCTAATTATTTTAGTAAATCATGAACTAAAACAGTTCAGACAGCTTGCGCAAATATACCTCACTAACAGTGGGCACAATTCATTCTCAGTGAATTTCCTCAATCTTTTTTATTATGTATTTTGAAATAAAAGACTTTTCTAATTTTACCAAAGTGTGCTTTTCTGTTCTAGTCAGTATTCTTAATCATATTAAACATATTTATTTAATTAAACTTCCACTTGCCTGCACATAGTTTTCCATAATATTAACAGGCGTACAAGATAATATAGGAATGGATTTTGATCTGCAGAAAATTTTAACTTCTTGCATCTTCTGTTCCCTTCAGAATTTCTTTGTAATTGCACTTATCGCCACAAAGGTCATTTATATTGCGTCTACCAAGTAAATACTTAACATGAAAATTATTCACTCAAGGCAACCTGCACCACATCGATAACTGAACGCTTCATTAAGAACACATCATAGGCAGACCAAAGGAGGTGAGAGAGAGAGAGAGAGAGAGAGTGGGTAAAGTGATCCTGCAAGCACAAATCAATAGGTTATTTAAGCCCTGGTAGAGTATTCGGCATTCTCTTAATCCATTATAAAATCCCATATTTATTGTTGGGATATGGTGGTTTATCTGAATCAAGTTAATAAAAAAGTTTGCTTTGTGACATTAGAATTTGATCTCTGTCCATTAACATAGATAAGAATGTTAGAATATTATTTAACAGATACACTGTAAAAAAAAAAAAAAAAAAAAAAATACATTTATGGTCAAATATGGTGACCATGTTTCAGGCTTTACGGACTGTCATTTTGATGCCCGTATATTTTACGGTTCACTTTATGTCATTAAATTATATAATAATATAAAGTATAATGGAACTATAAAAGTCTGCTTTTCACTTTAAAATGTATTGTTAATCACCGTAGTAATGACAAAAGTCCAGATGATGACTTAAAGTTCATCAAGAGTGGCCCTTCCAGGAGCAATAATTTATACACATGTAGAGACAGTGCACAGTGTTACTCACCCAAACACAAAATACCATCAGTGATACTTAAATAATGTAATAAACATTAACTAAACTGCATAAAATATAACACAGAACACCCCAATGTACATAACTGATATAAAAAATAAGAAACATAACTATTCCCATAAAATATAATAAAATGTGATGGGTCACGCAGGGACTTCTGGGAACACCCCATTATTGTTTTTTACCAATAGTTTACTGTATGTTTTGATATGTTATATAATATGTTTTCTCTTGTTAAACATAAAAGACATTATTATCATTAATTATACAGTAAAATTATAAATTTTACATAAAAAATCAGATAAAATTACTTATATTGTCTTGTTAAATATAATATAATATTTTACTGTATATTTTATGTTAACTGATTGTTAAACAATTAACTTCTTTTTTTTTTTTTTACTATAGCATTTTTACATTCTTTTTGCATTACATTTTTACAGTGTACCAATGTGATAATATTTTCACCTATGTATTAGTCACTCAAAGTCACCTTGTCTTAATCTGTGTGTATTTGCGTGTCTTGGCAGTTGATTATCATGTCAGTGGACTTTTTATTATTATTTTTATTTTATTTTTTACCAACATGAAGATTTTAGGTTAATGCTGAAATGTGTAGTTTTTTAAATAAATAAAAAAATATTTAAAAAAATAAAATAAAAGTTCACCTATCCCAGCTTAATATGCATAGACAACTACACTGTAAATATTCCATTTGAAGGTTGATTTCTCTGACAAGTATCTCTGGTTCTGTGATACTATAAAAAAATGTATTTGTTTGTTTGAGCATCCTGATCAGTCCGACATAGTTTGGCTCAACCAGTGAGGATTTTGGGGTAGGATTATCTTTTTGCCAAACAAAAAGATAGCAGACAGGAGGAGTGTTAGGGAAACCATTTTAAAAACAATCATTATTTTCACAATTCTGTTTGGTGAAGCTACTGGCACAGCAATTACACACTTCAGCATTAAAACGGTATGTGTAAAACTGAAAGTGTATATTTTAGGTCCTATAAAACCGATTAATTTCTTGATTCCAAATGTTTCAGGAACTTTTGGTTTATATGTTGTAGAACTACATCATGACTTTAAATAATTTCAGCATTTAAATGAAGTTATCATATTTCAATATAACTTATTTTAAATAATTTCCAGACATCTTGAGGCCCCCTTGGAAGTTGTTGAGGCCTCCTAGTGGGTCCTGGCCCTCTGGTTGAGAGCCACTGCTATAACTGGTCACCATTTCTTTAAAAATATGTAGTCGCTCAAAAAGAGGTCATGAAAGCTGCATGCATAATTAAAAAGAATTAGAAATATGCTTTTTAAAAAAGTTTTAGATGGCATGTAGCATGTCACACTGCATGTCAACTACCCATGTCCCTGTCCCGTGACTTCGAGTTTCTGTGTGATCATGTGTAATTCTTGACAGTGTTAGTCTTCTCAGAATATTTTTGCAGTTCAAGCAGTGAAAGCTTTTGTGAAGTTCACTGTATTACCGTGCACTCAATCTGACAGCGTTCTTATCAGATAGAGACAGACACTTCAAAACAATTACCTGCCCCCTGTTGTTTCCTCTAGAGAGGAAAAATCTGCCTCTCCTCATTCAGAATGTGATTTAGAGAGAATAAGTCTAGGTTTTGAATGTAAATTGTAAAGAATACTTGTCTTAAAATTGTATTGTGCTGTTGTCATATCCTCTCGCTGCAGTCTTTAATTTAGAGAGGTGGTGTTTTGTATTATTTGGTGTTACTGAAGCTATAATTGAAAACAATGGGTGACAAGATGAATGTTTTTCTGATTTTTGCTTTTGCAGTCATGTCTACTTGATCCCTGCGTTTACGTGGACGCTCTCATTGGGTATTCTCCTGGCCCAGGTTATCATTCAGCCAATAATGTCTCTGCTGACACTCCTCAAAGGAATCCTGTTGGTCATAACGGTAAGTGACAGATAATGGATGGATTTTATTCAGCAGTATTTTCCTTGATTGTGCAAAACAGATAAATCTGTTTTGATTTGGATAATAAATTATACTTTCACATGGCTTTGTTTTTGCGCTGACTTATTTATAATTGTTTTGTAAGATTAATGAGCTTTTTTCCCCATCCATCATGCCATTTCTCTCGTGAATGGAGATTGCAGACTGCCAGTGTTAAAGGCTTTAATTATAATTGGCCTTTATCTGCTAATAAGAGCTTCCAATCTGTTACAGTTTCAAAAAGCCTTTCTTCACTATACACTGATATTTCTTTTCTCAAAGATATGCACATGAGGATTTTGCGCCATTTACAACTGAATTGAGAATGCCTTTTATATTATAATTCAGCTTCTGAATTTAAATTGAGTTGGCAAATGGGATTCAGAATTTGAATCAAAGGAAGAAGAATTAAAGTGGAATGAAAAAAATAAACATTTAAATAACTGCTGCAAGTGAGGCTTTAAATAATGTTTTTTTAGTATGAATTACAATAAATATGATATCAAACACACAACACATTGGGTATTTGCAGAAACATATTATATTAATAATCAGTGTTTGAAATGCCACCTATAGAAATTTTTATTTAATATATATATATATATATATATATATATATATATATATATATATATATATTAAACAATATATAATTATAATATATATATAATAATATAATATATTATATTATATTATAATATATATAATATATATAATTATGGACGATAGTGCAAGAGCATTTCATTTACCAGAATGCTTTAATTTACCCCAAAGTCTACAAAATGGAGCCAAACAACATGAAGCAGGCTTAACAGATGAAAAAAAAAAAAAAACTCAAAACAGAACACCTAAGAAGTCAGCTGTTTACCCATGTTGTTGTGCAGACTAATAAAAGAACCTCCTGTTGTGTGAATTTCTTAGAAAGTAATTTCCTCTTTCTGTGATTCCAATTTAAATTCCAATTCAGTATCATGTTGTGTCTGGCCAATTCAATTAAAATTCCAACTCATGAATTTAAATTGAGCCAATTCTTAAATTCTGAATTTTTCCCCAACCCTGATGCACATACTCTATCTGTATCGTTTTTCTTATGCAACAGCAAGGATCCATTTAATATTCTTATATTTTACACAAATTCAAAAAAATTTTAATTGCTCTGTTATTTATATTGTTAATTATGCCTATAAAAGTATTGCCTTATTAATCTGTGAAGGAGATATGAAGGACTGAAATGAATAAAATTTGGGAAGATGTGACACTGTGGACATAATGAACGATGATTATGAAATACTAATGGTTTCTGATGAGCGGTTTTCTAAGAATGAGAGAGTGTGTGTATGTGTGAGAGACATTGCATGGTCCTTCATTCCACTTATGAAAGGAGGAGAGGAGAACGTCACCTCTAATGAACAGACTCTGATCTGTGAGTGACACCTCACTCTTCAGCAGCAAATGCAGAACTTTAATAAAAAAGGTGCATTGAAATGTCTTGGAGGAAAGGTAGAGAGAAAATATTAAAACTGAGGAAAAACATGTTTAGTAATATACATATCAGATGTCAAATCATTTTAAAGACCCTGTGAAATAAAAATTGGAGTTTTGTGGCTTTTAGTCCATGTCTGTTTGAGGCTAACTACTGTCTATGCTAGTGTGTGCCTTAAAGTTGATAAAATTAACTTTTAGCAGGTATACACTACATTTAAACATTACACTTTCTTATTTGAGAAAGCTGACCAAAAATACAGTATGCAATATAGCTGCAAGCAGCAATGCGGATTCCTCCTCAAAATGGCAAATCATTTAAAAATTGATCAGTAGAGGGTTGGGGTTTAACCCTCCCGATGGAGGAATCCTAAAAAACACAGAGGAATTAGAATACAAGTTTACAGCGTAAATCATATGACAGCAGCACAAATAACTGAGAAAAACGAACACCTTTCAAACGCAATGTTTTATTCACATGAAACATATATTATGTTGACATGCTCTGGACACTGAAGTCTGCATTGCAATGTAAACAAACATGGCCATGGTCACAGCCTATCAATAATTACATTTATCTCGATAATAATACGATCATTATAAAAGTTATATAAACACACGTTAGACATATTTGAGAATCTAATAACAAATTTTTTATGTAAATAAGATGTTTTGAAGAATCTAAAATAAAGGGTTGACATCTAGTTTTCATTTTCTTTTCTTTTTTTATGCTTTGTCGTCTTCCCTTTCCCCCAGTGACAAGTGTCACAGCATGTCACTTTCACCTCAGATTCGCATTGGCGCTCGTCACAGATTTTACACTAATTATTTCACTAACTGCATTTACAGTTTTATTTACATGATTGCCACAGAAAAAGAGGTCTGCTTTTAAAAGAAAACAATTAACAGATGAGATCAGAGAAATATATATATTTTTTTAATTCTGAAGAAGTCTCAGCTACTGCTTCATCGCCTGCACACACCACACCAAAGGAGGTGGAGGAGGTAAGCTCTTCCTGCTGGAGGGTTACCAGCAATTTTACCCCTCCTGGACCTCAAAGTCAGACCCCACCTGCATCTCCCACAAAGGTCTAATGCTGAAGAGATCAGGAAACAAACCGCTATTCCGCAGAACAGCTGGAGAATACACCACCTGGAGTGAAAGGAAAGCTGGCAAAGTGGGTTCTGACTAATGTAAATGAGATTAATGTAATTGAGCTTATATTGTAGTTTTGTGCGATGTACTCACTAGTTACACTGGATCCACCACTGACATCCAGCACTATGAGGTACTTGGGATCTCTGGGTCCATCGTTATGTCCTTACTGGCCCCTTACTATTGATAGGGCACTCCACTGATTCCCTGCAATTCAGGATCAGCCTGATGAGAGGGCTGCTTGAGGAGCACAGTTCAGGGGCCGTCCTGCCTCAGACACCCAGGCATTTCCCCTCTGAAGTTACTCAAACCACTTCCCAGGGTTGCAGGACCAGGCGGCACTGCAAGATCCGTCTCCAGCACACGGAAGACAAAGAAGATACATATACATATAAAAAAATACATATGTGTGCCGTGCAACACTCCCTTGTGTGTTACACCATGCTTTGAGGAGTACCACACACTCAAACATTATTGAACCTGTAAAAGGTTGTTTAAATGTTCTTTATAGTTAATATGTAATGTTATTTCATACTGCTTAGTAAATATTATTATACACTATATTGCCAAAAGTATTCGCTCACCCATACAAATAATTGAATTCAGGTGTTCCAATCACTTCCATGGCCACAGGTGTATAAAATGAAGCACCTAGGCATGCAGACTGCTTCTACAAACATTTGTGAAAGAATGGGCCGCTCTCAGGAGCTCAGTGAATTCCAGCGCGGTACTGTGATAGGATGCCACCTGTGCAACACGTCCAGTCGTGAAATTTCCTCGCTACTAAATATTCCACAGTCAACTGTCAGTGGTATTATAACAAAGTGGAAGTGATTGGGAATGACAGCAACTCAGCCACGAAGTGGTAGGCCACGTAAAATGACAGAGCGGGGTCAGCGGGTGCTGCGGCGCATAGTGCGCAGAGGTCGCCAACTTTCTGCAGAGTCAATCGCTACAGACCTCCAAAGTTCATGTGGCCTTCAGATTAGCTCAAGAACAGTGCGTAGAGAGCTTCATGGAATGGGTTTCCATGGCCGAGCAGCTGCATCCAAGCCATACATCACCAAGTGCAATGCAAAGCGTCGGATGCAGTGGTGTAAAGCACGCCGCCACTGGACTCTAGAGCAGTGGAGACGCGTTCTCTGGAGTGACTAATCACGCTTCTCCATCTGGCAATCTGATGGACGAGTCTGGGTTTGGCGGTTGCCAGGAGAACGGTACTTGTCTGACTGCATTGTGCCAACTGTGAAGTTTGGTGGAGGGGGATTATGGTGTGGGGTTGTTTTTCAGGAGCTGGGCTTGGCCCCTTAGTTCCAGTGAAAGGAACTCTGAATGCTTCAGCATACCAAGAGATTTTGGACAATTCCATGCTCCCAACTTTGTGGGAATAGTTTGGGGATAGCCCCTTCCTGTTCCAACATGACTGCGCACCAGTGCACAAAGCAAGGTCCATAAAGACATGGATGAGCGAGTTTGGTGTGGAAGAACTTGGCCTGCACAGAGTCCTGACCTCAACCCGATAGAGCACCTTTGGGATGAATTAGAGCGAAGACTGCGAGCCAGGCCTTCTCGTCCAACATCAGTGTCTGACCTCACAAATGCGCTTCTGGAAGAATGGTCAAAAATTCCCATAAACACACTCCTAAACCTTGTGGAAAGCCTTCCCAGAAGAGTTGAAGCTGTTATAGCTGCAAAGGGTGGGCCGACGTCATATTAAACCCTATGGATTAAGAATGGGATGTCACGTAAGTTCATATGCGTCTAAAGGCAGATGAGCGAATACTTTTGGCAATATAGTGTATGTATATTGTTTTTTTTTTTTGTTTTTTTTTATTATATTTGTAAGTAGTTCTTAAAATTACTATGGTGTATGAAATTTGTGTCTTTTGTTTAACAATAACTGTAATAAAACTAACCTTTCATCATTATTCAGTATGTCATTTATTATGCCTCTTGATGAAGCAGAGCCAAGTAACATAGTACTTCACATCGTGCAGACTCAGGACATTTACAACTTACAAGTGAATAACACTCCTTTCAGCATGTTTTTGTTCCTCTCCATGGATGAATCAGTGACAAAGTGGAAGGGCAGACTGGCATTTCATCAGTTTATACCTGCAAAAAGAAACCAATTTCACATTATTATTATGTGTGTGTGACATGCACACTGAGTATGTACAAGACATGATTATTTATATCAGATCCACCACAGACATTCACCATTATGAGGGGCTTGGGATCTCTATGTCTGATGTAATGTGAGGAAGGATACTGGTATACCAGTCCCACATTCTCCCAGCCATGTTACAGGGCCTGTGGTACAGGGGGGCAAATAGGATGAGAAAGACCATGATCACCTGAAAAATGACCAAAGAGAAAGCAGAGTAGTAAAGTAGTAAGGTACTCACTGAGTACATGAGAGCTGTGCAACACTCCCTTTTGTGTTAGCCCATGTTGAGTACCACACACTGAAGCATTACTGAGAACTGTGAAATAAAATAAGCAAATGTTAGTTATGGTCAAATTTCCATTGTTATGTATTGTAAATTGTGTATTTTGTCCTTGTAATTGGTTTATAATCTATGAAATGTGTGCATTGTGGGCTTTTGTTTACCACAAATGCAATGTAATTGTATGTTATGAATGCTGTTTAGTAGCTGTTATGGTTATGTTGCTTTTATTTGTTAAAATATTTATATTGTTATTCATTATATTGATATTTAAAAAAATAAAACTTTTATTATCTATAAACAAATGCATATAAAAAGCATAGATACAATTAAATAAAATCGAATTTTAAGAATAATGGTAGTACGGAACTTGCAAAGAACATGTTTTTTTTTGATATCATGTGGCTATTTCTCTATATTCCCTATATACTCTAGTAACACATTTGAGCATCTAATGGTGATGGAAGGAAACGGTGTGACTATACTGCATTACAAAAGTCAAAAATAGTAACTATGCCAACACAGAAACAAAAATGGCTTTTAATTGTCCAGCCAATTGTCATACTCTGTTTGTTGGAATATGAGCATAGTTGAGCCAAACCCATCTGACACAAGACAGGTCATAATCCAAGAGACCCGATTTCAGTCATAACTCAATTTTGTAAAATGTGTATTTTGCCTTTGCTTTAGAGTTTATTGCTGATGAATTACATATGCTACTTTCAATTGCAACCCATTCCTAATATTAGCATTAGAATATAGACTATACCTCACACAATAGCATTTGATCAAAGTGAACACGATAAAACATTAGATATGTGCAATATGCCCACAACATTACACAAGCAGTGAACAGCACAAACCATTACGTAAACTACATCAAAGTACGGTAAATACAGATCATAAACATATTATTCATGCATTTATCATGGTTTACACGTGTTTGCAAACAATGTTCAACAATTCTCAATCGAAAAAGACTTGAAATGTATTCACCAGTAGCAATCCTGTAATGCGTTTGCAGAAAAGTTGCACATGGGCACGAAATTCAAATCGAATTTTGAGGCGAAAAGGCTACAACAGCAGAAGTTTTTCGCTAGATGTGTTTTCCTTTAGGACAAGAGCTCTGTGATGTATGCAGTGATTGAGATGGTGACATGTTAACACCAACCTCATGGGGCAGCAGAAAGTGTTCCTATAGCCTAGTGTACACTACACAACTCAAGCTCGTCTCCTTTGATGTTTTGAGTCGGTGACTTTTCTGCGACAAGAAGTCTCAGATCTCAAGCCGAACGGTCTTGTAGTGTGCGCACTCCTGCGACATGCTGAGAAAAACAGTTGCAAAAACAGGCGCGAGCCATTCTTTCATGTTTATTGACTTTATTACAAATAAACTGCACGAGTTTGTGAATTAATTTCATTATCGTAGTTTTAAGATGCATTTTTGAAATGGGACGACACTAAAAACAGCTGTAATAGGGTCCAAACTGTTTAGAGATTTGGACATTAGGCTCATAGTGCTGCAGCAGCAGAGCACCACCAAAGAGATTAAACTTTGCAAATAAGGAAAATAACCGCACGATCGGAATGTTTAAAAAGCAAATGCATGTACATATACAACTTTAAATGTGTCTGATATCATCATGCAGGGACACAGATATGAGAAGCATTCATAAAAGAAGCTCAGTTACAAGTACTGCACTAAAATAAATAGTCATCTGCTCTAAAAGTCATGTTTGCATATAATTAAGAGAAACTGTGCACCGTTTTTAACACTTTCCTTCGCTTCTTTTACTTGTTTGCACTTTATTATCATTCAGTAATGAACAGTCGTAATGACTGATGTATGTCCTCATGAACTCAGAGACTCTTCCCTCGAAATCCAAACACAAGTTGTCAAAAGAAACGACCAGATGTAACTGCCATGTGTCTTGTTCATACACTTGTGATCGGATTACCCAAAAACGCATCTTAATACCAGGTGTACACAGTGTCAAGGACAAATTGTTGTGTAGTTGATACACCCAGTCTGCGATCAGTCTTGTAGTGTGCACACCGCCACGACAGAAAACAAGACTGTGAGTCAAAGGAAACCGACTGCAAGTCATGTATAGTGTGTGCTTGGCTTTATACTCCTTTGAGCCTTTTTTGCTAAAGAGAATCTCAGTTCTCTCTTGATAAATATCCAGTTTCAGCCAGTGATAAAGTAAAAGTTGGTACAAACAGGTTACTGTTTTTACACTTCTTTCGGCATAACGTATGGTCTACATTACAGCTTATTCTAGTCAAGAACTGCCCAATTAGACAGAAACTACCCACTTTATCTAACTGACATGAAAATTGACCAACCACTAGTCGTTTTGAATTTATCTGAAATAGTAGAAGAAGTAGAATATCAGAAGAAATTAGCAAAAAAAAACATTATAGACTAAATCATTGGCAAACTTGAGGGGATGGAGTAATAACTTCTGCAGATATTAAATCATAATAGCTCATTTACACGTACTCCAGAAAGCTGTTTAATGTGCAAAAGCTGCTGAAGACTCAAAAGTTGCATGCACTGTGTAAATGCAACAAATACATTGCACTGCAATAGGGGTTTCCCTTTACACCAGACTTGGGGATTCCCCCGACGCATTTGAGCACATGCGCACTCTTGAAGAACTTCACTTATGCATTAAAAAGGACATATAAACTGTGTTGTCTGACAAAAGCCATGTGTTAAAGCACTTTCTCTTAACAACCTTTAATCCCTTAAATAGCTGCATTCGCGCTTACATGACGTTTCAGAACGCTGCTTTTCGCAAAATCCCAGAATAAGCATTTTTTTTTAAGTGCATGTAAACATGGTCAAAGTCTTGATAGAATGAAAAATATAAATAGTATAAAAGATATAAAAGCCTCAGCAATGTCAAATGATGTCCACACAGCAAACTAATAAGGAACTATGCTTCTAACCACAGGTGGAGAGCTGTAGTTCGAAACATGCAACTTTGTGATGCTGTTTGCGAATGTTTGTTTGAACTATGGTTTTGAGAAACACCAAATCGTTGAACTATGTTGGTAACGATGGACCTTGAGACCATAGTTGCCTAACAATGCTTTTGGGAAATGCACACCAGATTGGAACTACTGATTTTCAGATGTTTTATTGTCGGTTTTGTGTGCAGCATGCATCAAATGGCCAGTGAAATGACTGTGGCCATTCCGTCTGAGGCTGAGACTACAGTACATGAGAAAAGAAAGCATTAATCTTTCTAAAACATTGCTGACCTCATTAAGATGGTGGTTTGTTGTTCTGTGACCTTTTCTTTTTAATTTAACCTCAACCTCCTCCTTTCACTCATTCACTTGCACTACAGAAGTCTTAAAGTTTTGCAGCCAGGCTGCATTCCACTGTGATGCTTTGTATAATCACAGCAGGCCATTCATCAAGCAACAAGATTGCCCCCAGCCTCTGGTCACTAAGCTGGCTGACAGTAATTCTCAACCCTGTCTCATCAGTGGTCAAATTCCAGCCCATCAATCACATGCTGTGATGAATTATCCCTGTTCGGAGTGTCCATGCTTATCTATAATTTGGGCAGTTATCATTTATGAGTTAGGGTTTTATGGTGCGTGGACTGCCCCTCCTGCGTCACACCATGAATCATGCTACCTAGATGCTACAAAAGAGCCTTTCGCCAGCCTCTGATGAGATATCATCTGTGACTGGCTCTTCCGTTTAACAGCGGGCAACGTATTTTAATGACACCCCCAGTGCAACAGTGATCCATGAAATGCCCTCCACCAAATCGTCAGTTAAAGTGGGTGTAATTTAGCACTTTACTTTAAGTGGCAGATAATTGCTCTTCTACTCAAATGAGGTCATGAACGATCATGTCTCGTGTGTGGGGGGCTTGATTGTGTGCTAATTACGGGGCGTAGCTGGAATATGCCACTGCCTGGTGATGTTTGATGACAGGAAAACATGTACAAGTGTTCCGGTTGTACAGCTCTGGTCTATTATGACGGCATTAGTTGTGGCTTCATCATCCTCTTGGCCAAGGAGGTCTAAAATACATGGAGAGAGATAGCATCCTCATTCATCACAATGGTAGTTGCTAAGCTGGCACATACACCACTGGAAGTGTGCAACCTGGATGTCGCCATCTTTTCTTCATGGTCACTAAATTCCAGATATAATATATATTTTTTTGTGATCACCTGAGGTGTTAATACCATTTAACTGATCACTCAATCACACAAAATATAAGTCTGTTTGACACTGTTAAGAGTCCTCCAAATCATATATCTGCTGAATCATGTACCAACCCACTAAAAATGAAAACTTAAAGGTATAGTTCACCAAAAAAATTATAATCCTCTCATCATTCTAACCCTTGTGTATTCTTAAACAGTACATTTAAACCTTACACTTTCTTATTTGAGAAAGCTGACCAAAAATACAGTATGAATTACTAATTATTTCATCCGCAGAACACAAACAAAGATATTTTAATGGAGATATGATGTCCTTTTGTCTTCACTTTAAAACTTAAAAAAATTCACCTTTTGTGTTTTGTCATTAAATGGTTTGGAGCGACATTATGGTGGACTATTCCTTTAATTGCTGCAGTGGTAAGTTCACTGCACATTTTCAACCACTTTGAATTGAATTAATGAATAAGGAAATTTAGTTTAACTCTGATAACTCATAAAATCATGTAGAAAAGACAAATTATTTTGTACAATTAAAATGGATGGAAACAAAGTTGTTTTAACAAAACAATAAAAATTATTGTTAAAGTGTATAATATAATGACATTCTTGTGATTTATATATTCCTTGAAAAAAAAAAGTATTTCTTTAGAATACATTGTTACTTTTGAATACCTGTCAGTGGGGAAGCAGGCTTTTGCCTGATAATGGAGTTGTTACCGCATCTATCAGCAGGGGCTAACTGCCGAAGCTTACCAGCCAAATCTTGACCTCTGGTCATGGCCATCAAGATTTCCCATGGTTCCATTTTGTGTGGGTCAGCAGCCATGTTAAATAGTTTTAGAAGGTGTGTGCCAAGCTTCCAATGGAATATGGATAAGAAGCTGGTTCCTTAATTGCTGCTAGCCGAGGATTTATTGTTAACGTTGATCTAACCTCTTTTAACCTCCTGAGAGAAAATCATAACTTGAAATGTAGATTCATTAAGAAGGCATATGGCATGCCTTTCAGATGGGCCCATGAAATATTTCATGTGGAAGACAATGCCTGGCTGGTGAACAAACAGTTGTTCTTAAAATGATTCATAGCTTTAGTCTCAAATCAGTATTGTACTAAGAATATCATACATATTTTAGTCTTAGAGGGGTTTTGCCATGTTTGATTTGTCCTTGCTATCCAGGCTGGAAAAAACAAGCAGCTTAAACCTGCTGGTTTGTTGGTCTTAGCTGTTTCAAACTACTTTAAGCTGGTTTCTCTGCCTGACCATCTGAAAAGTGCCCAAAATCCTTTAAAACCAGCTAACTGACCAGGCTTAGGCTGGATTTAGCCATTTTTTCAGCAGGCACATCTCTTTGAAGAAGGTTTTTATTGTGACGTTTGGCTGTTATGTGCTAAAATATGCATAAGCCTCATACACTGCAAAAGCTTGAAGGAAAGTGCTGTCCTGAAAGTGTAGGCCAGGCCTCAGTGGTGCTTCCTCAAATGGTGTTTTGCCCGCTTGTGCTGGCTGAAGTGGTATAGCTGTTGCCTCTAATCAGTTTGCCTCTGTTATGGTGCCTCTGACACAGGGGATGCCGGGAAGATGCGAAGGCACTGCAGATTTTAAACAAGAGCTCACTGTTTGTGTGTGTGGTCATGTGTATGTGAATGTTTTGACTTTTCAGGTCACTGTTCTTAGTGTCAGTGACTGTTTCAAGGGTATTAATAAAACAAAACTAAGAGCACTATCATATCACACCCCACCGGCTCACGATCCATTAATGCCTTCACTCTCTCTAATGACTATTTGGCTAAGATGCCTTGAGGACTGTCAGACACACACACACACACACACACATACACGCACAGACATCATACATTTAAGTGTCTAAAATGTGTCTCCTCCTCTTCTCTGCCTAGCCCATCTCTCAAAAATGGAAGCTGTATTTGTTATGTCCTGCTGAATGGTTTTAGTTGTTGAATAAAACATGTCAAAAAGCGTTGTATATGTACTGAGATTGTTTTACTGTAGTTGGATTCAAGTAAGTGACCTTTTCTAAATTGTTGTGGCGCTGCTAAGTAGTTAGAAATAATTACAAGATGAGTTTTGTAGATTAAACTAAGAGAGACTAATAGGCCTCTGCCATAAAATAGCATATTTATACAAACTTGGCAGTATCAAGGAAACCACTCAGCCAATACTAATAAGGCTCTTTTCTCCACTTAAAATCACACTAAAGCTTATTCTTTCATTGACAACAATGTGTGAACTGCATTCTCAGTTTTTAAATGGTTTGTGATAGAATTTAGAAAGAGAAGAACACAACAAAAGAGCACAACAGTGCCCGCCCACTTTTTCAGCCGTCTTTAGGCCATCAAACCAAACCAGCAGTTCTGATGTGAATCACAACATTACAAACTCTGATTTGACTTAACATCTTTAAAAAAAAGAAATGAATAACAATCCCATGACACATCAAATTAAAAGTTACGGAAAATATAAAAGTATTTGGTTTAAAATAGTTTATTATAAGTATAGAATCAATATTTTCAAAGAATGTAACAAAACATTCAGATATATACATAAGAGATAATGTACAGCCAGACAGTTGTTATCACAAAATAAACTCATACAGGGTGATTAGGACCCTGATGTGAATGGCTTATTACAGGTCTACTAATCAAATAAAACATGGACATAAAATATTGATTTGCATTGAAAGTATGTAATTGTGTGAGAAGAAAGAAATCTCTGAACTGCTGAATTCCACCTCCGGTTTGCCTCCGAGTTCTGTTGGTGTTTATTTTGTGAAAATGGCCATCTCACTCCTCATTATCCACTTGCCAAATAAACAAATAAATGGACATGAAACATTGATTGCTTACTTGTAGAGATTGCACAGTGATCCGAGAAGCAGGAAAGATGGCTTGCAATACCCGGATGAGCGGTCTGATACATGGATGTGCGGTTGTTACTGAGAAATATCAGACCGCTAGATGGCACCATTGAACAATCAGAATTGAGTATTCCAGAGAGCCGTGTAATAAAAATATAGAAGTAATTCGAGAGTGTAGAGGAGACTGACTCAATTGCGTTATTCACAGTGTGTCATGGAAGTGCATGGGTATTGACTGAGGCACTCATTTGGCACGCACTTTTTCAGAGTTCCCACTCATCCATGGAAAAGTAATGGAAAATGAGAAAAATACCTTAATGTCCTGGAAAATAATTATTTGTCCTTGAAATATTTAAGTATAATAAAACTGTTTGACTGTGTGGCTAGCATGGTTTTTGTTACATGTGCAAAAACATGGGGATGATCGGGACTTGGGATAGCTGTCAAATACACAGATTTGTACAGTTTTGTCTAGGGATGAAATTTTTTGGCCGATAATGATTTTAGCACAAAAGAAAAAAAAAACATAGTCCGATACTTATATTTTGGCCCTTACATTATTCTATAATTAGATCACTTTTCTTAACTTTTGGAATTATGCTTTAAAAATTTACAAAGAGGTAAAAAAAAGCTTTTTTTAAAGTTCTAACAGTAAATAATTTACAATCAACATAGACTGAATCTGTTGAACACATGACAGGCCAAACTGCATGTAAATGGGCCCGCTTTGCTTCGGTCAGACTGCGCGGATGACAGCCTGCATTCTGTGTTTCATTTGTTTCTTGTTGCTTTCAGAACAACACGTTATGTAATAAGGAAAACACCACTATTAATCCTTGAGATTTCCAACCCAGCATACAGGTACACCCTCCTTAAACCATGGTCACACATTTAAAATGACATTAAACGATTAAAAGAGAAAACATAAACCCAGATCGTGGGGTTCAAAAATCTTTTCAAGTCTATTCAAAATATAAATTAAACCTGGAAATAAAGTATGATTTGCAGGTGCGATTCACCGAAAAGGGCTAAATAGTTGATCGGCTTGTGATGCGCGAATGGCTTGTACGCGCAGCACGAGTCTCGTCACACTTTAATAGTGCCTCCCATTCATCTGATGAAAACACGCTGCGTGATAATGAGGAAAGATTACATCAAGATGTAGATTGGATTGCTGGTGCGAAAAACGTCATATATATAAAATAGCCTTATTCTCTTTCGCTGTTGCTTGCGTGCTAGTGATTACATGATTACAATGACAGTATAAGAAATATTTAAGATTCCACACAATTTCGTGATCAGTCATCAAATAAGCAAATTTGTGACATTAAATGTGTTAATGTCATGAACTGCCCTTTGTTTTCCCCTTATTCATGGACTTAATTTCCCAGGATGCACCATTGTTGATTACCCTCACCTGCCCTCCATCTTCCACAGCTGTTCCCTGTTCCATCATTATCCTTCTGTGTATTTATACCCTCTGGTTTCCTTCCCTCATGGTTGGTTCTTGTCCATTAGTTTGTTAACATGTTGATTCAAATGTTACTTTCACATTTACCAGCAAATTGCTGTGACGTTTGATTTGCCCTTTTTCTCAAGTGTTTTATTTTCATCTTATGTCTTCTTCATCTTCTGAGTTACATTAAATAAAATAGTCTGCATTTGGATCCACACTCTTCCATCTCGTCTCTCCCATCAATATTACAGTTAACTCATTTTGCATAATCTGCATATTCTGCACACTTCAAAATGAATGTGTCTGATGAGAAAATAACCATTTTATAACCACAACATTAATCATTACCTTTTGTGTGTTTTTGCTTACAACTAGTGTAGTTCTAAACCAGGAATTCTGCTATTAAACATTATTTAAAAAAGAATAATAATATTTGCAATTACACAGACTGATGGCTTCAACAGAAGCAAATGCCATTGATTTGCAACCTCAGAGTTCATGGTAGGTCTGTCTTTTTATCATTAAACAGAGAAAAAAATTATTGGATTTTTACTTCAGATTTTTACTCTTTTTTTTTTTTTTTATGTATTTTTCAGTTAGAGATACTTTTTTCAGTGCAATGTGTAAAGGCTTTCGTTTGTGGCCCAATAGCATATTCACTGTCTGCACAGAGCAGCATTCTTCAAGCATAGATGCCTATAATATTTTATTGTGAGTGCTATTTAAGGATGTTGAAAATCAGTTTTGTATTAGATTCTGCATAGTCTATGATTGCTCATTCTATGTAGTTAAAGGCATTATAAAGCAGGGTTAATCAAGTTTGTCTCATGTCTGAGATGGTGATTACTTGTGTTTCTTTCCACCTCAAACTTCCAAACGATTTTTTGATTTCACAATAAGTCAGGGAAAGACAGAGAGAGAGAGAAATCAATTTTCCCCTTCCATGATGATTTATTTATTGTCTCTGCTGAAGAGCTCCACTACTCCATCACAAACACACTCCATGAATCCATAAGGTTGTAACCTCATCATAACAATTCACTGCCAGGCTGGTAAATTACTTCTCCTAAATGTCTCGACTAGCATGAGGCCTGACATTTTGGGGAGCACTATCTAGCTAATCAGTGCAGTCTGCTCGGAGCACGTCTTAGAATAGCTGGCAAAATCTCCTCTAATCATGTAATTCATAAAACCACAATCAAAAATGCCTTTCAAAGCATGTAAATGTCACCCTGTCAGCTCACGGCCCAGTTCCAGGATACGGCAATTAAGCTTGGCTTCTGTCTGTCTTCGCCAATGGATAACTTTAGGCAATCTGCTCTTTCCTTCAACAAGTATACTCTAGGGGTCCTGGGTAGCTCAGCGAGTATTGACGCTGACTACCACCCCTGGAGTCGCGAGTTCGAATCCAGGGTGTGCTGAGTGACTCCAGCCAGGTCTCCTAAGCAACCAAGTTGGCCTGGTTGCTAGGGAGGGTAGAAATATGAGATAACCTCCTCGTGGTCATGATTAGTGGTTCTCGTTCTCAAGTGGGCGCGTGGTAAGTTGTACGTGGATCGCGGAGAGTATCATGAGCCTCCACATGCTGGGAGTCTCCGCGGTGTCATGCACAGCGAGCTACATGATAAGATGTGCGGATTGACTGTCTCAGAAGCGTAGGCAACTGAGAATTGTCCTCCACCATCCAGATTGAGATGAGTAACCACGCCACCACGAGGACCTACTAAGTAGTGGGAACTGGGCATTCCAAATTGGGAGAAAAAAAAAAGTATACTCTATATCTGCCCTAGCTTTGCCCTACATGCTGCAGAAAAAAAAATAAGAATAGAAACAATAAGACTGTGTACACTGAAGTGGGGATGGATCTGTCTAAGGACTGTACTGTTGCAGCACTACTCATTTTTACACAAGGGCCCTTTAGATGTACATGAGCCACCGCAGTGTCTCTTGTCAAGAAAGTCTGAAATTGATCATTTACATTATTGAGGTGATTTTTAAAGACAGCGAGGTTGAGTCGAATAAGAAGAGTGGGGCTCTAATGTGATACTTTTCCATGACTAACCTGTGCAGTTCACATAAATGATGCCCCTGCTATTTTAAAGACTGCAGTACAAAGAAAGACGCTATTTTTTTTCAGGGAAATTAATTCTACTTTGTCCATTTTATTTCCAGCAAAGTAGGTCTTTTGAGTGGACTTAAATTGAACACTTATTTAAACACTTATTTAAGGGTTTTTGTACATTCCAGTGTGTGACCTCTAAGATTTGATGACATCAGTGAAATTACCTCTCTTTTTAAACTATACATTTTGAGTGTTTCTTAACAAAAGAGATCAGATATGTTAAGATACTGAGATATTTTCTACAGATACTGCAGTACTCTTAAGTAGTGTCATTCATATTTTGCACCACTGACTAATAGTTTCGTGTGATTTTCATTTTCTCAGCAGCCAGCTTTAACACTTTTCAGTTACCATCTCCAAACATTGCATGCTAAGAAATGCTTAGGAGCAAGAGGTGATACATGAGTCAGTAAACACATATGAAGCCAAGCTTTAACACTCCAGCCCATAAATAAACTCATTAAACCTCTCCAAACATACTGGATTTTATACAGTAAGTGAGGGCAGTCAGTTGCTGGATTTCCATCCAACTATTTTTGTGCAAATTAAGAAAAACCAGATTAGAAATGCTTGATATGCGCATATACTTTTAAAATTTGCTTAAAAGTTTATGCACTAGTTTCACATAAGTCAAAATGTTCATTAAGGTGATGGAAATAGTTGATGACGGGTTTCGACCATTTGTGCACATGTTTCCACTCCTTCTCACAACTGGATGTTAAAGTGGGTCCTCAAATTCCGCCAGCACAGTTTTGAGCGTGGATGATCCCAAGTATACGGAGGCTGGTGGATTTTTACAAAAGCATTAAATATTTTTTTGAAACATTTGGTTGGAAAACCAGCTAATGAATCAAGTTAGAGGACCTAATTTAATAGGTAATATGTAGTAAAAACTTTGAGACTATTTATGGTTTTGTTTTAAACATAACATCTTAATCTGAACTATAAGAACAAGTACAGCTTTAAATAATTATTTAATCGCCAACAACAAAGCATGTAGCTTTTATTGATTGTGCTGGTTTTGGAGCCACTTCCGAACCTTCTATAATACCCATCCTGCTGAGAAGGCTGCACTAACCAAACACATCAATCTTAGGAGACCAGACTCTCTGCTGTGCTCTCAGCTGTCTGGCTCTGCCCACAACCTACTGCAGAGTACATCTACACCCCTAGTTTTTGACACTCTATCTGCAGCTCTATTAATAAAACATCAAAGACTCCGGTGTGCATCAGCTGAAGAGCTGTCCTTCATGGACACCTAAAGAGTTCACTACACTTTTGATTGCTCATTTTATTGTATGAACAGCATGGAAATGACCTCTTTGTCTGAGAGTGGCACTCTTCTGTACTTCCACTCTCAAAAACTCAAAATAACATCCAATCTTTTCCTCTTACCTGAGGTTTGTGTCCCATTTTGCAAGATGGTCAAGAGAGTATTTATACCTCACCCTTGGAGAGCTTGAGATAAAATAGGCCATTTACACTGCATCAATGCCTCAACAAGCAGTCACATTCCTTTTACCTCACTTTCATTCACTTTTAGGAACAGATGAAGCATTTTACCCCATGTCTTGGCCTTTTTTAAATTGTTATGTTTATTGAGATATAATCAGTCATGATGTTGTGGGTTAGTTAAAGTGCCCAACCTGCAAAGAGCCTTAACTCAGATCTCTGAAACCATACTTTTCTGGTGCTTTCTTGACTTTTTGGGAGAAGAGCTGTACTGTATATAAATCGACATCTACTTTCATTGTAGGAAAAAGAGCAGATCATACATTCTGCTTAACATCCCCTTTTTTATTAAACGAAAGAAAATAATACAGGGTCGAAACAGCATAAGGGTGGGAAAATGAAGACAACATTTTTCACTATTACTTTAACACCTTAAACTCCCAAAGAACTTTTCAGTGATAACCATCACTTCTGCATTTGTTATTTAAAATAACAAAAATAAGGCCTCAAAACATTCGCGTTGAAAATTAGCACCCCTTAGAGGTAATGGGGTAGAAATATTTATATGAAAATAAAAGTCCTTCACATAGCACCTGAATGAACAAGTCATATATCAAATGAAAGCTCTCATTCTCAGGTATTTTGTTGCCCTAATACCACAGTTCAAAAGATTTTCAAAAGAATCACAAAGTGAAATATGATTTCTGTAAGTCATCAAATACAAACGTCTCATTTATGCTCCAATAACTACTGTTATAAGCCCCAAGTAGCCAAAAACTTTTTGTTTTCTAAAAAAAATTAGCCATTCTTTACTTGTCTGTGAGCTTGCTTGGCTGAAAAGTCCAATGTTAAATCTTAGATTTCCAGAACATAATATGTTATCCAGAAGGAAAAGCATGCAAAACAAATCATCAGAAAAATATGTTTTCGACAGTTGATGATAAAATGTTATATATCATCGCAAAGCTTTCTAATGACACCTAGATTGAGCTTCTAGTCCACACATAGGCCGAGATATTCAATGAAACAATGAGGGTGGTGCTTGAACTGAAAATTAGACTGAAGGTCTATGGAGGAGCACATCTATGAGGGCTAAAATGCTTTAGAGTGCCACCTACATTTCAGATCTGAATATTGTGATATAATGTGACAAAGAAAAAAAATGTTTTTCTAGTGTTTGCTTTTATCTTGTGGAATAAAATGAGACTTTTCAAAGTGAGGTAGTGTGAACAGAACCAGAAGTACTTGTTTACAAATTCAGGACAACAAAAAAAGAAGGATTCTCTGAAAAAATTAGACAATTTTTTTTATTTTTTGCAATTAGTTTACAATATGTGTGAATGATGAGCTTTTAAATTTGAGTGTGGAAAAATTACTGGCGGCAGACCAAAAATGGACCAGAGTATAAGGGGAATACATGCTAAACCCTTATAAGTTAGCAGAACTCAAAAAAATGGAGGCAATCAGTTTTTCAGTTAATAAACTCAAAAGTCATAGAACTTTCAGATTTAAATTTTGTACAACATTTTGTTAATTGCTCTTGACTTGAAATATTGAATTAGCTAACTCACATTCTGATAGCACTTAACATTAAATGTAACTCTTTAAATACTTCAATTACAGGAAACCGAACTAGTACCAGCTAGAATTAGCAAGTACCATAAATGCTAGCATGCTAAATTGTTAACACTATGCTTAGATTAGCATAGCAATTGCTCAATGAGTAAAGCATTATAGAACATTCTGAACTAGTACCTGTCCTCAACCTAAGGTCAAGCTCCACTATATACCATAATGGTAACCCGTAAAACTCCCAACATAACAGAAACTCTTCTAAATAACACAACAAGACATTAAACACTAACAAGTCTCCCCCTTTACATTCATCTTGCACAAAGACACAGTATATAACACTTAATTTTAACATTTACTCTCCCTGTCGAGTGCCATGCAAAGCATGCTTAGAAAAACTAATCCCCTGCTAGACAAAAAGGGAAGAGAGGATCATCATACTTCTTTCTATAGCAAGGTAGTTTCAGTTTACCCAACCACGCTATCAGCCCATTGGCCAGATTCCTCTACCTTTCCCCCTCCACCACCTTCCCTCCCAACAGTCTGATCCTGCATGAAATGGATTCACTCAGTCCATCATCTGGTCCCCTGTGTGCATTAGAAGATTGGAGGTGCTGGAGTGGCCTCCATGCATTTCGAATGGATTGCTTTACTTATAAAGTTCTAAAGGTGGCTGGTTGGTGTATGTGTGTTTTTGTTGTCTGACTGTATCAGTTTGTGTAATGTGTGTTTATTATCACAAAGCAAGAGAGAATGTGTGTGCCTGTGTGTGAGTATTTGTCTCATATGTCCAGTAGTGAAGGAAATTGCATTCTTGTCCTCCACTAATGCATAACCATCTGCTGCAAGGGGTTAATCCTGATGTGAAGGGAGCACTTCTGTATCACTACCCTTTCTCCTCCCTGGCCTCAGCTCCAGTCATGCTCAAACAACTGTAATGGAGGCAGAGGGAGAAAAGAGAGAGGAGAGATGTTGAGAGCTGGTTAGATGGACACTCTCAGACAAAGACATGAGATTTGAGCGAGCTGCCTCTGTTTGGTAATATGTGCTTTTAAACGTCATTTCTTAGAGCGCCGACTTGATCTTTGACAATGTCAAGTTGGAAGCAGGCTTATCACAGTCTTTGCTCAGCCTCCCTCCACCATTCAGGCCTTTTCAAAAAAGGAAATGGAAAGCCATTTTTGTTTGATCATATAATTATATATATATATATATATATATATTGTACCATTGTACCATATTGAGGCTTACCCTCCTTGTGAAGGGTGTCAGTGATTGTCTTCTGGACAACTGATCACCAGTCTTCCCCATGATTGTGTAGCCTAGTGAACCAAACTGAGAGACCATTTTGAAGGCTCAGGAAACCTTTGCAGGTGTTTTGAGTTGATTAGCTGATTGGCATGTCACCATATTCTAATTTTTTGAGATAGTGAATTGGTGGGTTTTTGTTAAATGTGAGCCAAAATCATCACAATTAAAAGAACCAAAGACTTAAACTACTTCAGTCTGTGTGCACTGAATTTATTTAATACACGAGTTTCACAATTTGAGTTGAATTACTGAAATAAATGAACTTTTCCACGACATTCTAATTTATTGAGATGCACCTGTATGTTATAGTGGTCTTGTTGACTACGATGTTAAACGTTTATTACCATTTATTTAGCATGGCCTATTTGTTCATAGGGAATCAGAGAGTGTGAAAGGGTGTAATGAGTCTAAGGAGTGTTGGCAAAGGTTATTTGAAAACATACTTTATTTTTGTAATTCTGTTGGGTGCCACTAGTAGCGCAGAAATTACATACTTCACCTTTAATTAAAATTTGGTTGTCACTACCTGAATTCTTAAAGAGTGAATTTGGTTATAGAATGCAATTGTCATTCCCTTAATAACGAACTATGTATAGAGAACACGGCTAAGCATTCAAAAGAGGAGCGAAAACAGAATTTACAGCTGCAGTGTGCATGTGGCCTTTGATTTTCTGAGAATAACCATTATTTTCTCAAATTTGCACTGTATGAAAACCATTTAGTCTCATTTTTCCCCCTGTGCAACTGCAATTTAGAGAGTTTTTGTGTGAGCCGAAAAGGAGACACTGGTGGAGAGGGTTGCAATTGTCTGTAAAGTAAGCATCTAGCATTTAAGGACCAGAGGGGAGTGACCTGGCTTACTGAGAAGACATTCCATTAGTTGAACACATGTGGCTTTTGTGTCTAATAAATGAATTACTGAAATAAATGAACTTTTCCACGACATTCTAATTTATTGAGATGCACCTGTATACACACCGGACAGAAAGTGTGGCAAAATATCAACATCAATGTTTTGATTGTGTCTGGGAGGCTCAGTATTTATACTTTTGGGGGAGGCAAACCCATGAATGGCTTACTTATAGTTGTCAATTAACAATAAACTGGAATAGTGGAACATAGTTTTATAATCAAAACAGTTACATACTTCACCTTTAAATCAGTGTAGTGTGTACAGAACCAAACTGAACTACTTCAGTTTTGATACTAGTGTCTCTCTGCACTAGTTGATCCCAACAGCCCTGCGAACTTGAGGTAATGCATATATCATGGTGCAGAGAAAGCACACTGTTTAACAGCAGTAGCTTAGCAAGCACATCTGTCGATGGTGGTTTGTTTGTTTGTTTGTTTGTTTTATCTGTAACATCTGTTATAGCTCTTAATATTCTATTAGTCGTTGTTATACAGATTATCCCCTAAAGTATTAGTTGATGTTGATTTAATTCTTAGGGTAAGTGGATATGAATCTCAATCTTGAGAATTTGTATTAATGAATAGATTAATTGATGCATTTGACATAATAGGATGAGACATAGTTTTAAATTGTTAGGAAAACAATGCTCTCATAAAGGTAAAAAAATGCCCCTGAAAATCAAATGCTCCGTCTATCTATCTATCTATCTATCTATCTATCTATCTATTTATCTCTGTTCGTCCGTCCATCCGTCTGTCTGCAGGCCCGGCTCCTGCCAGCTATGCTAGGGTGTAAATAATAATTTACTGAGTAAAGTGTATTGATACAGTATTTTTACCAGTGAAACTAAACATGTGTAAAGTAATTTAGGTAAATATACAGGAATTTAGACAAAAAAAAAATCAAAAAACATACATAAGACGGGAGGTGAAGACAGCATCTCTCAGTGACACCAAACTTTCAACAGGGGACACAGAAGCACGCGTCCTGCAAAACACTACTGTATCTCAAGCCATGTTTACGAACGGTATAATTAGCTAATATTGGGTGGGATGGTGCTTTACAATTCAGGGCTGCATTTCCCAAAAGCATTGTAAGCCTAAGTTGATCGTGGAAACCATTGGCACCAATGGCCTCAACGATCAACTTAAGCTTGCAATACTTTTGGGAAATGCAGCCCAGGTCCAGTATTTTGCTAACAACTGCAGTGCGATCTTGGGGAGCTGGGGTGGAGGAAGAGGGAGCCTGTGATGGTACATTAACAGAAGCCACGGTCACTGCTAGAAGCACCACCAAGCTTCCTTATAGGCACTAAAACCTTTGCATTGCACACAAATATCTCTTATTACCATTGTCACTCGCATGACCTTCTTTGGTCCGTAGCAGAGTGAAGCCCGGTGCCGGTTGCCTCTTAAATGTAGAAAGTGTCATTGCTTTCAGCCAATGACAAAAACAGAAAAATACTAAAAATTTCCAGTGCTATTTTCTGTTTTGTTGGGGCGGTTTACAGACCACCATCAATGTTTGCAACACACGTCCAGCTACCAAATTGCTTTTAACCAATTCACAGTTCGTAAAAAAAATATATATATATATTTTATTTAATACTGTGTTTGCCAGATGTTTGATTGGGTGGGCAAGACTTACGTTTGGGTGGTCTTAGACCACCCCTGCCCATGCCTACATCCGGCCCTGTCTGTCTGTCTGCCTATCTATCTGTCTGTCTGTCTAAGCAGACATGTCATTCTTTCTCTTTTCTAGATAGAGAGAAAGCTAAATACAGAGAGAGTGTGTTGTTTGACTTCATTGGGAGTAATTGGCTGGTCCTGCATGTGTGGGCAGTAAGATGTAGGCAGGGTGTTTCTGAGGAGACTCTTATTGCTCTCTCACAGGCACGTAGTGCTGCAAAATTCCATTAACAATCTCACAGCTCTGACTCAATCGCACACAGGGTCTGGCCGCACAGGTGGGCTGTCATCTCTCGCTAGAAGAGCAGCCCCTCTGCTTTGTACTACCGTTCGCCTGTGGGTGGTCATGTATTCCGGCAGTCCGTCTAGAGTGAGAATTGAGGTTAACACAACAGGAAGGTCCTGCAACTTCCTGGAACACAATAATAATAGAATGACAAATAAGATATTAATTTCTTATTCCGCATATCACTGGAGACATTCGTGCTGACATATAGGCTACATCGACACGGCAGCTGAATGTGGCCAAAATCTGAATTTTCACACACGTGACAAAGATCTGTTAACTGGATAACCAAGTGAACAGCCACAAGCGCATTGAATCTGACATTTTCAAAACCGATCTGGGCCGCTTTCAAATTTTTTCTTGTGTGATATCAGTGTGAACAGCCAGGTCAGATTTAATGTGATTTTACATCAATATATTAACATATGCAACATTTGTCATTTGCTCGCTTGATTTCTGGCATATATAGACGTGCAGTTGTTTATAGCTTTTTACTCCGAGTCATATATTTTCTAGTTAATCCAATCAGATCATTTTTTAAGGAAAGAAAATACATTTATAGGCTCAACAGTTAGGTTCAGTAATTTATTTGGACTACACATCCAAAAATATGCACATGAAAAGATACAGAGATAGATTTA
Source organism: Myxocyprinus asiaticus (assembly GCF_019703515.2). NCBI lineage: Eukaryota > Metazoa > Chordata > Actinopteri > Cypriniformes > Catostomidae > Myxocyprinus > Myxocyprinus asiaticus. Next base: position 15,749,682 of record NC_059378.1, on the reverse strand, counting down.
TGTAACAGCATTCTATGCTCAGGTCATTTGCACTGAAAACACATTTTCTATATTTGTCAAATTGTATCAAAACGCGAATGCAAGCGAGTCAATGGAAATCAGAAATAATCCTACTGTAGTAAACAACTCTTCATACCTTACATATATATATATATATATATATATATATATATATATATATATATATATATATATATTATGGTGTTTTTCGCTCAAGTAATATTACACTCTTGAGCTTTGATGATAGTTAAAGGCAAATTACTCTATTCAAAAGTACTTTATACATTAAGACGGTCTTTCTCCATCACTTGCTGACATTATTAGATGTATAGGCATTAAGTGTTCTATACGCTTAAAAAACAGCTAATTAAATTTTTAAATGCAATTTAATTCTTCATTATTCTCATTATTCGTATTTTAATGATCAACATGCCAAGGTTTGTTATACGTATGTTTAGGAAGTGTTGTACACATGCGAGTCAGTTTAAGAGTGTCAGCTGTTCAGACCAGTATCTGATATGGGTTACATTTTAAAATGTCACGTGAACAACCTTACAATGAAAATCTGATTTGAGCCAAAAATCAGATTTGGATCACATTCAGCTGTGGTGCGAATGTAGCTATAGTCTCTTGATGCATTATGAAACAATGTGTATTTATGTTGCAACAATGTAGATCTGTTGCAGGTTATGTTGGTGTTTCTTCAACTAGGGACACTTTATGTCAGTGATATATATTAAAACTAAAAGATTTCAAATGTATCCTTTTTTGTTATAATTGTTGTCATATTAAAACTTGGAAACTTTCTACTATGCCTTCATAATTTATTTTTGCTTCTTTCAAATGCCTGTTCTGTTCATCTGTTCAAATGTACAGATTTTATTGTTTTACACTTGTCCCTGACTTTTAATCTTAAAATATGAAATTCTGTCATAACTATATTATTACGTTTAACATCCTGAGACCTGAGCATGACTGCCGTGTGCATTTTCCATTTCCCTTTTTGATTTGTAACTAGTAGCACCTAATTAACATGCAAAAAATAAATAAATAACATAAATTTTCCTAAAAACTGATGTCCACATATGTGGACAGTGGGACTAAGTTGTTAAATTTTAAATAATACCAAGCTATAGAAAGTCAGATTTTTTTTTATCAAATTGTTTATTATGTTTCCAGGAGTATTGGTTATTCATGTTTTTGAGACATTACAGACATTACAGCTGATTTTCTGTAAAGCTGCTTTGGAACAATATGTATTGGGAAAGCACATATAAAAACTATACACATAAAAATTATTTGAATTGATTTGACTTTTATGTTACTATGTTTGTTTGTTTTTCTACTTTGGCAACAAAATCTCAAATTTCTCTCTTTGCACTTTCAAACAACATGTGATAGCCAGTGCTGAAGCATTTTACTAATCAGACATTTGCATAATTAATTCTGATACAAGGAATGGCTAGCATCATCCAATCACTGCCAACCATGTTAAAATAAAATAATACATTATAAATTCTGAATCTAAGTATTGATTACCATTGTCCAATGTCTGCCAACAATGTTGAGTGGTTTAAATATCATCTGCAGCCTGAAACTGAACTTTTGATAGGAAGTTTTGATTGAATGCACTTGGCTTCATAGGAAAGCTATAGGAGGCTGCCTTGCTCCCCTTCTCCATATTTAGTGAATGACTCAACCTCCAGTGTGCTGTCTGTCTGCATTGGTGTCAGAACAGTTCAAAATGCACTGTATTTTCATCATAACTCCATAAAAAGCCTCTGAAAGTATTTTTTGTTTCTCAATGTGAAAATGCACAGTAAATATAGGAAATAAAAACCTTGTGCTATTGTAGATTATAGTGTATATTGTGTTTAACAGTGTGGTGTTTCGCAATAAAATGCTAACATTTTTTAAATGGCATATCGGATGAAAGTAGAGACTCTAATATTTGGACTCAAACAGGTTTCAGTGTAAAAACGTAATTAGGTTTCTAACCAGATGTAGTTTTGTTGGTGTTTTTTCCAAAGACAAACTCCGCTGTGATCGGCGCCATGTTGTTTTGTCACATGACTCCGTATGTCGAAAGTTTAACCCTTTACTGACAGCACAGAGTCTCCTGAACTGAGATCAGTTGGCTTAAAATAAATGAAATGATACGTTGCATATAGCAAAACCAAAATACAACATCCACACATGTGTATGCGGGGTTAAAAACGAGGTTAAAAACAAACTTTTAAAAAAAGAAATAAACTTCTTTAATATTTATTGTGTGAAAATGATTTAAATCAATTTCTACAGAGATTACAACTAACGACCAACAACTTTACCACTAATAAAGTGTTGTTAAAAGTAAGTGTAACTGGTTACTAAAGAGACAAGTGTCATTGAAGAGCATGCTTGAGATGAAATGTGAGACGTGGTGTGCGAAGAAAAAGAAAAATCTAATTAAAAATCACTTCTTTGAAAGAATATGTTATTGTGTGTCATTTCTAATTGTTTTAAATTATAAAAACATAATATAATTTCATTGTATTTAGTATACATAAAAAGCTAGCTCTGAATTTAACATCAGCAAAGCTTAGCAAGACAAAGAAAGTCTGGCATTTTATTCCTAAAATATTTCAAATGTAATTTCCCCTAGAGAATGCGATTAAACACAGAACATAATTTGAGGTGTGGTGAAAATTACATGTATATGAATGTAATGCATGTAAATACACTGAAGGACATTGTTAGTGGATGAATTAAATAAACTAGTAAGAATGTTAAAGTGTTTTTAGTTTATTTTAGAGTTCCATTTTTTAAGTCCATAGGCCCAAAAATACCCATAGTTGAGGAAGTGTCCATGTGTATATGCACAGGAATGAATGCTTCTTTTCTGGAATACAAATACAAATAAATTTAATTGTACTGGGTTAAAAGTTACACTGAAATGGCTGTGTGGAGCCTCAAAAAATGTAGTTAATAATAATGATGCAGCATGTTTACCGGGTAATGCTTGTAAATATTATCTCAGCTGTGAGACAAACCGGCACCACAAATATCAGGTCAAGGACTATTGTCCTTCTCTCTTGCACAAACTCTCTCTCTCTCTCTGTTGTGTCCCATCTCTTTCTCAGTTTCAATGGTCATGACATTAAAAGCTATCAATTTGTGGTAAAACACTTTTGGTCGCAGCCCCCTGAGGCATTTCCAGTAACCCTTGACAGGAATGACCAAGATATTTGTCATTGCACTTTTTCTCAGCTTTTGTATATCCCTGCAAATGTCATATGAAATGAGAATATATTGGTGTTCTGGATTACATCGGATGCTCTGTGCCGTGCGTCTTACAGCCTGTCATATTTTTTTTGCCCCAAGGTGGTCGTGACATTTGTTGTGGGTTCGGAGGTTCACCTGGAGACCACGAACGACTTCACCCAAATTGGAAAACCTTTTCTAATGGGAACGGTTGCTCTTGGTAAGACAGACCTAACTTGTTTTTTGTGTATGAGACATGTAGGGAAAAAGATGTTTCTGTTTCTGTAGTGTGCGGTGTGTATGAGTGTGTCAGTGTGTTTGGGTTAAAAGGGAAGTGCACCCAAATTGTTTTTATTTGTTTTCATCATTTACTCACCCTCATGTTGTCCCAAACTCGTATGACTTTCTTTTTCCATGGAACACAAAAAGAATATGTTAAACTAAATGTTAATCTCCACTAAACCACTTTCATAGCATCTTTTTTTCCATACAATGAAAATGAACGGACACTGAGGCTAACATTATTCATTATGATGACAGAATTTTCATTTTTGAGTGCACTATCCATATAAGTGAATGTCACGCAACCTGTCCATTTTCGCATCTACTTTGGCTGGCTTCCACCAAGTGACGGATGAATTTGGGCCAATATACCACAGAGTTTGATTGAACGCACTTGCACATATGAGTTTTACTCACTCTAAAGTATTTGTAGGGCATCAATTAATTTTTTGGGCATAATAGAGATCATTTATTCTGACCTGCCCATAAGAACACCTTTGATTTAGTCCCATGTCTGACAAAACGTCAGAAAAATAAATACAAAATAAATAAATTGAGAAGCATTTTCTCCACTATAAGTCTTATTTATTTATTTATCTATCCTTACTATACTATTTTATTATTTGCATAATATAATTTGTTTTTTTTACATCCTGTTCAAGAGCCCATCAGAACACATTTTTTGTGTCACAACCCACCAGTGTTCATTGTGTGTGTTCATTGCAGCCGGTGTGCTGAGCAGTTAATGAAAGTTACTCTCGAACCTTATCACTGTGACAAAGTAGATGTTAGCCAACAGTACAGGGAATTCTCTCTGTTTCTCTCTCCATCCCTCTCTCTAATCCTGTTAATTGGCTGCCACACCGAAGCTTTGTAAGGTCCTGAGGCAGCCAACCCGCAGTGGCCCGCAGGAGGCTTCTGTCAACAGAACAAACAAAATCTGCCCGCGAGAGTCTCACACATCGTCTTACTCTCATTTACAGCCAGGGCCACTGTGACACCTTTGAATAGACAGCTGCTTACTCGACGGCTTTTTTAAAGGGCCGAGTATATGCCCCTGTGGCACCTCCAGGCCCCTAATGGGCATCTGCTTTTAAAAAAGTCACAGGCCAGGCTTTGTTTACAGTGACAGCAGGGGGAGTCTATCTGTCTCCAATCCAGCTGACAAGAAGAAGGGAATGAGCTTGCCTGGTGTCAAACAGAGCACATTTTATGAAAAAATGCTATAATGCACCTGTCAGCATACTGGGGTACAGTGGTTACAAGGTTGTTAGTAACTGCTTGTTTCATGCAGATTCTATAGAAAAGGTACAAAAAGTGGAGCAGTCTCACAAGGCCCCGCAGTTTTTTTTTTTTGTTTTGTTTTTTTTTTGTCTGAAATACGGGCAGTGGGCTCTTGGGAGCATCTGCAATTACAAGGGCTCTTACCTTTCGCTGTGCGCCATCTGTTGTAAAGCACTGAGTTTAGTCCCCTGCTCCTCGTTCATATTTATCTTACTGATGATTTTCAATTGATGCAAGACAAAACAGTTGTGACTGTCAGCACTTTTAAGAGAACATTTATAGGGCTCTCAATTTTCTAATACTAATAACAATTACTGAAACAAAAAGTAGGCTTTTAAGAGTTGTTTCTGGACAGCTTAGTCCCAGTTTTGGACTAGGACTGGTTATGCAATCTTTTATTTTATTTTCATTTATTCTTCATTGCAGGATTGTGCAGAGAAATAAGTCCCAAGAGATATAAAATCAAAATACCATGTGAGGCCATGCGTTACAGTGATGTTACCAGGGTTAAGAGAGTTTTAGGAACTCCACTTTGTGCTGTGCCTAAGAATAACCATTACTTATGGTAAAATCATTGTAATGTATGGCCTTGAGTGGCTTCTTACTGTTATAGACTGTATACAGTTGCCAAGCAGTTAATATAATTACATTGATGTAGAATGTGCAGTCACAGGTGTGTTTATTAACACTGAATAATGGTTTAAAAAATGCAGCTTATCCAATCAGAAACTGAACTACTGACTTCGCAGTCATCTTTAAATGAATATTCTGAGTTTAGTACCAGTTAAGCTCAATCTACAGCATTAGTGGCATAATATTTATTACCAAAAAAAAAAAAAACATTTCGACTTGTCCTTCCTTTTCTTTAAAAAAAAAAAAAAAAGCAAAGATTTGGGTTACATTGGCACTTACAATGGAAGTGAATGGGGCCAGTCCATAAACGTTAAAATACTCTCTATTTCAAAAGTATAGCCACAAAACTTAAACTAAAACATGATTTTAGTGTGATAAAATCACTTACTAACCTTTTCTGTGTAAAGTTATTGTCAATTTTACAACTTTGTTGCCATGATGATGTAATCTCAATAAACCCAAAAATGACTGTAAAATTACGATTTAAGCAACTTTACAGCTCAAATAATACATAATTTTTAACAGAAGAATTTATATCAGTGCTTTTATAAAATTATAAGCTTCACATTTCTGCCTTTAAACATTCCAAAAATTGGCTCCATTCACTTCCATTGTAAGTGCCTCACTGTGACCTCGATTTTTGTTTTTTGTTTTTTAAAGAAAATGAGGGACAAGTCAAAATAATTTTTTGTGGTAATCAACATTTGCCACAAATGGTGTCAATTGAGCTTAACTTGTATTGAACCCGGATTATTGCTTTAAGCTTTGATAGCTATTTATCAATTTGATAGCTGTTTATCAATGCCTCTTAGCAATATTTTCCTAACTGACATTTGTTTCTTCCAATCAGGTGGGATAGTTAACGTCATGCCATTCTTATTTTCAGAAATCTCCCATATCAAAACACAGGTAATATTAATCCCTTTTGTTGCATTAAACAGCTGTGTCTAGAGAATTCTGCATTGTAATAAAATTATCTCGGACAGGTTTTATGGTTCAGGAGAGCCATACTCGGAGGACTTGCTACATGCACACTCTTAAATATATTATGGTAAGTGTGGACTTCTTAATAATTAAGGCCTTTTTTATAATCCACTTGAGTTATCAGTGTTAAGTTTATCCCATTATCCTATTGCTTTTCTGTGATTAAAGGGATAGTTCACCCAAAAATGTATTTTCTATCATAATTAACTAACCCTCATGTTGTTCCAAACCAATATGACTTTCTTCCATGGAACACAAAAGGAGATTTTTGGCGGCCTCCGTCGCCATTTATTTGGGCCTAAGCACTGAAAGTGCAGTGGCCCTATTGTTCTTTTAAGGATTATTATTGTTATTCTTTTTTCAAGTTTTTTGGTACTTTTGGGGTACTTAACATGCTTTGTAGCACCCCCTTAAAAATGGGCATGTAAGGGGGGAACTGTAGCACCCCCATTTTCACCTACATTCACCAAAATTGGTGCATATATAGTTCTCATAAAGCCAAACATCTTTCATACGCAGAGTCATTAGCTCCGCCCAATAGGAAGTCGGCCATTTTGGATTTTCTGAAAATTGCAGGCTCTGAACTTTTAAATACTCCTCCTAGGGGATTTATGTGACTGGCACCAAATTTGTGCAACATCATGCCAACACATTTTAGATGCTAAATTGCTAACGGATTTTTTATATTTTGATGTCCCTTGCCGAAGCAATAAATATGGTAAAAAAAAATGTGCATTTTGTGATTTTGATGAAAATTCAGCTGTATGTTTGGGAATAGGGGCTGATCACATTGATGCAGCTATTATGGGTCACAGTCATAGCGCCACCAACTGGCAGCAGGAAGTATGGCACTTTTAACAGACTTTGAAATAACCCTCTTATGTTTACATGAATTGCTTCAAAATTCTTAAGAATAATGTCAAGACACTGCTGATGTAAAATTGTAAAGGAATGTTTGATATCATAAATACTGTTGCCATGGCAACGCATTAATTGTTATTATTCCTTTCCTATATTTGGGTGTTTTTGAGGCACTTGACATGCTTAAAATTTCATGAAATTTTGCACACACATCAGAGTCATTAGGGCCAGGCAAAAGTTGCTGGGGGGGGGGGGTCTGGCCTGCAGGCATGTAAAATGGGCATATAAGAAGACCCCTGTAGCACCCTCATTTCCACCTACAGTCACCAAACTTGGTACATGTATAGTTCTCATCAAGCCGGACAACTTTCATAATGATAGTTATTAGCTCCGCCCAACAGGAAGTCGGCCATTTTGGATTTTTTTAATATTGCAGTCTCTGAACTTTTAAATACTTCTCCTAGGTGATTCATGAGACTGTCACCACATTTAGACAACATTATGCCAAGACATTGAAGATGCTAAATTACAAACAGATTTTAATATATATCGAACGGTGTTGCCATGGCAAGGCATTAAATTAATGGCGAAAAATGGGAAACAGGAAGTGTCTCATATCTTCTGTGTGAAATGTGTGATTTAGATTGAGATGTATATTTAGTCTTGGGGGCTAATCACATAGATTTGACTATTTTGGGTCACAGTCATTGTGCCACCACCTGGCAGCAGTAAGTGTGGCTCTTACAACAAACTTTAAAATAGTCCTCTTATATTTACTCAAATTGCTTAAAAATTGTTTAGAATATCATCAAATGCCAAATGCATGTGTCCACCTTGCATTGTTTTCTGAAAGCCACAGAGTGGAAATGGACCAGATGTGCTTGAGTCCGTCATCGCTGTTTGCAGCTATATTTGTATTTTTGTTCTATATAATGAAAGTGAATGGTGACTGAGGCTGTTACTCTTCCTAATATCTCCTTTCTTCTTCCACAGAAGAATGAAGATTATTCCGGTTTGGCACAACATATGTAAATGAAAGTAGAATTTTCTTTTTTGGGTGAGAAATCTATTTAAAGTGTTATGAAACACCCCTAACTCAGCACCAGTCGCTCACACCTCAGACTTTTAAAAAAAGGTTCATGAAAGGAGTGTGAAAATATGTGGCAGCACATCAAAATGTGAAAGAAAAAAAATAATTTGAGCACTTGGCTGTATATTAATTATGGGATCGTAAGAAGAGTAAAGGTGATAGAACAGTTTGCAAATCAAAGATTTTAATATTTTGTTCAAACTTGAAGTAAAAGCAGGCATTGCCACCAAAACCAGGACTGCTTAGCAACCTAATATAAATTAATAGATATTTATTCTTTCAAGGAAGGTTTCTGATTTAATACAAGTCAAACTCTATTGACCGTGTTTGTGGCAAGATGTTGATTACAACAGAAAATAATTTCAACTCATCCCTCTTTTTCTAAAGAAAAAAAATTGTTCAGTAAGGCACATAATTAAACTAAACGGGTGCAGTACACAAAACATTAACTACATGCTGTTTCAAAAGGACAGCCGCAAAACTTAAAGGGATAGTTCACCCAAAAATAAAAACGCTCTCATCATTTACTCACCCTCATGCCATCCCAGATGTGTATAACTTTCTTTTTTCTGCAGAACACAAACAAAGATTTTTAGAAGAATATTTCAGCTCTGTATGTCCATACAATGCAAGTGAATGGTGACCAGAACTTTGAAGCTCCAAATATCACATAAAGGCCACATGAAAGTACTGTATGTTACTGCAGTGTGATAAAATCACTTTCTAACCTTGTCTGTGTAAAGTTATCCAGTAATTCAACTTCGTTGTCTGGACAACAGAGCTCCAATAAACCCCGTAGGCCTAAATCTTGGTAACTTTCGCATGATGTAAAGAAATCCAAAAAAAAAGTGTTGACAATTTATAGATTTTGGTTTTCATCATTGTTATCTGTTTTTGAACAATCCATCGTGCTATCCTTCATGTGCTTCAGGTTTGGAGCATGAGTAGCATAACTTTAAACAACAAACGTGCTTGCTCTGGTCCATTTATCAACTGTGGTCCATTCTGACGAGTCATTCCATTCTCACCACTGTGTTTTTGTGTAAAAGTCCGCTCTCATATCTGGGCCAGGAACCGCTGTCACATCCGCATGTGATTTTAAATTCTCCACTATATTGTGAGCTCATGCATGAGGCAGCACAGTGATTGGATGGAAGCATTCCTTGTCATTAATAATGTGGAGAAACGCTTAGAATCAAATGATGTATTAGTGCAGTCTACGACAAATCACAACTTATGTTTATGCATAATATTATTTTCTGATGTTGCTTCAAGTTTTGTTTTTAAACCGGAAGCACAAAATGGATCCAAAAAATTATCCCTTTACCCTTAACAATAAACATAATGAGTGCTATAATTGTTTTCTATAATGTCCAACTTGTACATATCTATTACCAATGTGTTTAAGGGTGTCATGTGAAGTTCCTTTCAAGGAAGGTCAGTCCACTCGGCGGCCATCTTTAGAATGCTCCCGAGCAGCTATTTTCTATGAAAACAAGTGGCATAAAAGTACAGCTTCTATCTACTTAAATGGGGAAATCGAAATCTCCAAAACAGATGGTCAAGATTCGCTCAAAGAACATATTTAAAATCAGAAGTAAAATCTGACAACAAAAGTATCATAAATTGTGATTCTTTAGCTCAGATCACGCTGAAAATGCTATTTTTCAGGTTGGTTCAGCTAATGCACATTTTCAAGTTGATTGACATGTGATGTCTGTATCTAAAAGGTGATTGGCTCTTTTACCTGTAAGACGGGACTTCTTTGCTCATCCATTGGGCGTTCCAATTTCTCCCATTTATTTTAATACTATTGGTCCATTTCTGCTAAACTGTCTCTGTTGCATGACCCTTTAAAGGAATGTTCCGGGTTCGATACAAGTTAAGCTCAGTCTAAAGCATTTGTGGCATAATGTTTATTACCACAAAAATTAATTTCAACTCGTTCCTCCTTTTCTTTAAAAAAAAAAGCAAAAATCGAGGTTCCAGTGAGGCACTTACAATGGAAGTAAATGGGGCCCATTTTTTAATGTTAAAATACTCATTTTTTCAAAAGTGTAACCACAAGACATAAAGGACATGTGTGTAAACATGATTTTAGTGTGATAAAATCACTTACAAACCTTTTCTGTGTAAAGTTATAGCCAATTTTACAACTTCGTTACCATGACGATGTAATGTCAACAAACCCTAAAGCCTTAAAATGACTGTAAAAATTATGATTTAAACAACTTTACAGCTCAAATAACACAAAAGTTTTAACAGTAGAATTAATGCAAGTGAAAATTATAGAAAATTATAAGCTTCACATTTCTGTGTTTAAACCCTCCAAAAATTGTCCACGTTCACTTTCATTGTCCCCATTCACTTCCATTGTAAGTGCCTCACTGGAACTTCGATCTTTGCTTTTTTTAAAGAAAAGGAGGAATGAGTCTAAATACATTTTTTTGGTAATCAACATTATGCCACAAATGCTTTAGATTGAGCTTAACTTGTATTGAACCCGGAACATCCCTTTAAGCACTCTCAACACCGTCATTGTGAAAAGGGATAGTGCATCCAAAAATAAAATATTCTGCCATTATTTACTCACCTTCATGTCATTGCAAACCTGTATGACTTTCTTGCAAACCTGTATGACTTTCTTGCTTGCGTTGAACAAGCTGCATTGAACACTGTCCAATCTGCTCTTTTTCATGCAATGAAAGTGTATGAGGACCAGGAATAGCCATGTTCACTATTCACTTTCATGTATGGAAAAAAGCAGCTTGGCCATTGTGAGTAACTGATAACAGAATTTTCATTTTTGGGTGAACTATTTATTTAAGTTTTCCTTCCTTTGAAAGGTGATGTGTCCTTCAGTTTAATTTAAATCTCAGACTACTGTCAAGTTCAAAGTTTACAATACAAAGCCCTCCCTGTTCATTTGTCCCTGCAAAAGCACTTACCGTTTTTAAACTGACCCAGAAAGAGCTGAACTGATCAGCTTCCATTTTGAGTACAGGGAAGCGTCTGTATCCCATCTCCCTGCTGAGCTGTCTGCTTGTCCTCTGTCCCTGATGTATCTCTGATTTTAGCACACCCTGAAAAAACTCTCTAACGCACTGCTGTTCCATCTAATCATCTGTAAAGAAGTTATTGAGTTACCAATCAGCATTGTTACTCAAGAGACCCAAAGCAATTATGTTGGAGCAGATGAGATGAAAGGAGAAAGCTTTAAGAGATGAGATCTCATGTCAGCCTCTGCGGAGACCCAGAATGCACTGCTGTGGCCCTGCCACTGTGGCAGAAGTTTGTCTCTCCCTCACACCATGCATCTCGTTCTGTGGTTTACCCTCCTTCACAGACAGTGGACAATGTTTCAACTTGTGTTTGACAACACACATGCATCAGCATCTCTGCTCTCTATTCCAGCAGAATTGATTGTCATCTGAAGACCTGTGTTGATACATAATTAATTAAACAGTTATTTTAGGAAAACCTGTGTCTTATTCAGTAAAATAACGCTGCATCTACAGTATTTCAATTAAGTGAAGTTAATTCTTCTCCTCGCAAGCATGCTTCGAAATCGCAGTATGAGATAGTGCTATTAGCAAACCGCAAGGGCTGCGATTTAATTAAAATAAATGGTCTGCAAGCGCTGTTTGTGCACAGCTCTGTTTTCTGTACACAAACTTATGCTTAAGGCTAATGAGCTGAGCATGTTAAATTTACAGCACTCTAGATTCACTATTCGTGTTTCCAAATATGCTTGGCTGCTAAAAGTTACCATCCAAATTTTTGTTGACAGAAGTGTGGATGAGAGCATTTCTCTGCAGTAAATGGCCATTGTGAACTCAGCTGCAAACAAACATCTTCCTTCATGTTCCGTCAAAATAAAGGCTTAAGGGTTTAACTGGACCGTATAGCAATGTCGCATGCAAGTGTAAATTAGTACATGAAAGTATTAGATGAATATGCTACTGTTTTATAATAATAATTATTATTATTTTTATTATTAGTAGTAGTAGTAGTAGTAGTAGTAGAGGTAGAATTTTACAAAAATACATTTCCATAATAATTTCTTAAAATATAATTTCTTATATGTAACGTATGCTGGCTGCTGACAATGATGGCAATGACGAAGACGTGAAGATGAAGAACCCAAGTGCAGTTTATTTTCAAACGTGAACACCAATAACCCTGACTACAAAACAAAACATGAACATGGACTGGACTGGACTGGACTGGACTGGACTGGACTTGACTTGACTTGACTTGACTTGACTTGACTTGACTTGACTTGACTTGACAAACACATCCGATAACATTCAATACTCCACAAATAGACAATGCAAACATGAGGGCTTAAATACAAGACATGGGAGAACATAAACCAATGAACAAACAAAACTGATAACAAGATAATTAAACAATAAACCAATGAAAACATGACACATGAACATGGAGGGAAAACAGAAATCACATGACTAGGGAAACAGGAACACATGACATGAAACAGGAACTAGAATTTCAAAATAAAAGACATGAATCAACAGAATACACCTGACATTATAATTTATTTTTTTTATTTTTATTTTTTTATTTATTTTTTGTCAATAATCATATTGCAGTTCAGACTGCAATCGCAATATTTTTCAAAATTATCGCAATTAGATTTGTTGTCCAAATCGTTCAGCCCTATAACCTGGCATATATCCAGATGTGCAGTTTAGTCAGTCACACTTTCAACATGTTAAAGAGCTGATTCAGGTGTCTCGATCACAGTAGTGGAGTGATACTCTACAGTCCCAGCAGAGTCAGATCGTGGTGGTCTGCTGCATCCTCCGCTGGGTTTGTGCCATGCAAATTGCATTCAGCACAGATTTTGTGGGCACGTTTGCACCATTTCTTGATCTGCATAATTCCTATAGTGAATCAGACGCTAAACCAGACAACTCATGCAAATAAACAGAGCTTTTACCGGGCACAAATCATATGAAAACATGATGAAAGAGGTTACATTAAACATCAAAGATGTTGACTTCAATATCACTTGAAAGTGTTATCACAAACTACGTTTCCATCCAAGGATTGTTTTTGGCGAAAAAAGATTTAGCGCATCAAAATAAAGTTGATGGAAACACAAATTATCGCTAAAAAAAAAACTAAAATAAAGTGTCAACATAACATTTTTCGTTTAACTGTAGTGCATAAACTCTATGTCGATACTTCAAATGTTTAAAAAAACTGGTTTGGAAACACATTTGTCGAGAAAATTGCCATTAATGTAGTGTCACATGACAGAATTTACCCCAATCATTAGCCTGTGTTACGTATCATAATGACAAGGTATACATCCTTGAAAGCTAATTTATTATACGTGATTATGGATTGATCTTAACGGCATATAGATCTGATGCTGCAAACATGACATTCCAGGAGTGCCAACACAAATATCTGTATCATGCACATTGACAAGTGCACGGAGAACAAATGAATGGCCACTGTTTGTGATTAATTTAATCGCAGTAGCCATCCGTTTATTTATTAAAGTTGCTTTTCCACACCATTCAAATTAATCGACGGCAATCACGGAACAATACAAAAAACATATCATTTCTGTGCACATAGATGTTTTAAATAAAAAAATAAATACACAATACTAGGAGAAAAGCTTCAGTGTGCTTTTTTGGAACTCTAACATATAGTCCAATTCTATCAAATTATTGTTTAGCTTACATTTGAAAAACTGCCGGCAAGATTCCCTGTATTAAATAAAATAAATGACCAAACGAAAAAAGCATTAAATTAAAATAAATAATATATATATATATTTTAGACCTATGTATGCCTTATCTTTACACAAACTTAAAATAGCTTTACCCTGTTCTGTAGACAAAATAAGTCAGCTGAATTACATTATCAGAATGTTCTACACTTTTTTTAAGATTATAAACTATCAGAACTATTTGTCCAATGCTGAGTTCACTTTCAGAAAACTAGCTTTTGAACATTTTAAAACTTTCAGATGTTTTAAATCTAACCCTCTTTACCTCAGATCGCATTTGCTGAGCTTCTTCAGAAAATGTAAATTGCATTATGACACTAAAATTAATTTTAGATGATAATCAAGTTCAGTTGGTCTTTAAAAGTTGCTGGACAAATATGCGGCACATAATGCAGTTGTGATGGCGATGCTTTAGATTAGATGATTGTTCAAAATAGCCTATTGAATATCAGGAATGTATCAAATGTAAACCCTGATATTACACTGCATCAATTTGTCTTTAATAGCTGTGCACACCACATATACACATCAATGGATGGTCCTTATACTAAGACCAAAAGTTTCCCCCACTACTTGGTGCAGGTTTCCAGCTTGAACAGGGCCATGACAATTCGCATTCAGGTCGGAACCGGTAGCAACCTGTGATAGGCGCAACATCAGGACCAATATTACATTCCTATCAAAAGGGCAACTGTTCCCTTTTGATTGCAATTCCTCCTCTTCTGATTGCTTTTATTTGTGAAATTAAAATGACAGTAAGCTGGCTAATTTCAATGAATTGTCTCAATACTCTTCCCAATTTTACCAAAACTTCGGAGGAAAAAATTATAGGGATATCTGGGAGGCGAATTAGTGATAAACAAACATTTCTGTATGGAAACGGCTTAAGGGCATATTTCTTTTGCGATAAACCAAAACGTATGCGACAAAGTGTTTTTTTAGGCATGACATCATCACGCACACCATTTTTATCGAGAAAAGGCCATTTGAATGGAAACAGGCAGAAGACGTCAAATTTAGCACAAAAAAAAAATTACGCATTTTCACTTTGTCGATAACAAAATAGCGCGAAAAGTGGTTGGAAACTAGGCTTCAGTTGACACTGCGTTATTAAATAAACATGTCCAGTCGAGGCACAATTTCATCCGTCAAATCTTAATTAACTGACAGCGGCTTCGAAAGCTTGTTTAATGTTTATCAGGATGTCTCAGTACAGTCTACTTAAAGAATCTGTGATATTTTAGCCCTTGCTGACAGCAAGTTTGGCCACTGTTTTTACATATACATCCGGAAAGAAATTATTAGCCTGTGTTTTCTCTCGCATATTTCATCAGGTCCCATTCTGATATATTAGACATTACAGTAACAGAGCATTTGATTTAGCATTCTGTGCCCCAGTTACATGAGCTCCTGCCTCTCTGCAGCTTTATTTGATTTGCTACATCTAATTCAAACGTGTTTACTCTTGTGTCAGCCAACATGCCCGTTTTATTTAACTGCAGCCAGTATCACCCAATTTTAACCGACTGAACTCTCATGCCATCAATTCTGGCCAGACATGCTTAAGGGCCCTTGATCCAGCATCCTGCATCTGCCATGGACATTTTTTACTCACTATTTGTTACATCCACTTTCTTCTATACCTGACAGATCTTTTTTAAAATATTTGACAGCTTTTACATATACCACACATCTCATCCCGCCATCAGCTTTTACATGTTTATTTTTCTAAACGATGCTGATCGAAATGTCAGATCAAACACAGAATTACACAGTTTAATGGAATACATCCACTTTGCATAAATTATTACATACAACCCATACTACAAATATGGGTTCAATTGCAACGATGATAAACATGTTTTGTGCAATTAATTCTAAAAATGTACAAAATGTACAGAATGCATATACAAAATTGTAAATGTTCCTATTCATACCTATGTCATGATAAAAAAATGTAACAAGGAAGGATGCCGGGAACAGGATTCTTCAAACACAGGTAGGGAACTTTTAATTGACCACTTCTCTGGTTTACAGCTTCACAGTAACTCATCAGCTTCACAATAACTCATCAGCTTTACAATAACTCATCAGCTTCACAATAACTCCTCAGCTTCACAATAACTCCTCAGCTTCACAGTAAAGGTCTCGACCTAGTCTCTCTCTCTCGATCTGGCACTGGCATGGTCCTTTTCTGCTCCTCTCCCCAATCTTACTTCAATTAGAGACAGGTGTTAGTCATAATTTGGCTCAGGTGTATGCACCCTTACCGCTCTCTCTCTCTCCCTCGACGGGCGCTCAACCACGCCCCAGCTGCCACAAAAAAATTGCTTATTTTTGGGCTAACTCAGTTAATGATGCTATGATGAATTTAATAAATTTTAAGGATGATACATGATGGTTGGGTTGCCATTTGATGTCCAATGTAAAATATTGTTCATGAAGGGAAATCAGTTGAGAACCACTGCAATAATGCAATAAATACACATTACCTAAATTATTACCTTATTATTGCATAATTTCAAAAAGCAAATGTCCTTTTGACCTTGTTTGGCATACTCAACCCTCAACCTAGCATGCACCACGACTGTAAATCAATTGTAAACATTTATAAAACTGTTTGTGATCCAATCTGAGGTCTAAAACAATGTATTACGTGGCCACCATCATAAATGAGTGTTCATTTCAGCATAATTAGCTTTAATCTCAAATTACAAATAGTGCAGATTTCCTAAAGAACTTTGTTCAATTCCCATACATTCTTTGTTAGTGAAAACGCAATACTTTACATGCTTTTAACAGCACTTTTAATCAGGGCTCTTAACCTAACCTGTCAACTACCGAGCGATTTCCTTTTTTCATTTTGTCAGATCATAATTTTTATATCTAATTATAATACTGAGCATAATTCTATTTTGCTTGCTCTATAGAGAGAGAGAGCAAAGGAGGAGAGCTGCACTGGTTTTGCACTGAGATCTTCTGAAGCATAGCCTGTACAGATTAGCAGATAAATCTCTGGTGGCCACTGAAGGGAGCAAATCATGAAGTTGTCTACTGCATTTTGAAGCAGACTATTTTCCTCTGAAGTTTGTAAACGCTTTTTTGAAGTCTGTTTCAGGATGATCCTTTTTATCTTTAAAGCTAAAATCATTAATTCTGCTCTGTTTTAGTTGACTTGTTGAAATGCCCTACAAAGGCAGAATGTTGTAACTGCACAAACACTGAAACTGAGAAAAAGGATTCAAAGCTTTTTGATTGTGCCTAGTAATTTAAGGCCAGGGTGTTGTGCAATGTATGGAGAAACATAAGTCTTCTGAGTAGTATTTGAAACTGATAACTGGCTCAAAATGCCTTATTATTATAATTCATGCCACTGTTCTGTTTAGATTAGTCTTTTTGCTATGCAGGCAATATTTTATAATAAATATAATGATTAGTATAATTTAAAGATTAGTAATATTTTTACATTTTTGATTGAAATGAATTTGTTGAGGAACACAGAAAAGTATTTGGACACACTTGAGGTGGCAATATACTCCGAGCAAAATAAAAGAACAGGTGTGACCAGGAGTTGCATTAACTGGAAATTTTCTTCATTTACCGATTTTTGTTTTTAAACATCGATGGATAATTCCAAATGCTGTCTGCCAAAAAAGATACAAGAAAACAATTTTAACCTAGTGCATATGTTTTGACATCAATTACTCTCTCTCACTCTTCCATTGTGTGTGTGCCCTGTTTATTGGCTGGTATTAAGACGTGTTACAGGTGATCTGATCACGAGTACACCTGATAGTATGCATCTCTTTTAATCAATTATGTTGAGATTTCGAGTAGAGGGTCTCTGAATTCATGACTGCATACATGAATCATACTGTCAGTGTGTTACTGCATGATAATAAAGTGCAAAACCATTAAAAAATCTCAAAAAGCAAACAGCTGCCGGTAGCGTTCCTAAGATGGTGGCCAAGTGGACTGACTTGCCTTGAAAGGGACTTTGATCGAGATCAGTCAACATAAACACACTGGAGTGCAGAGTTACCGAACTTTTATTTATTTTTTTATTTTTTTATAGATTAAGTCAATAAAATACAGATAGTAACTGGTGAATATTACCACATGTAGAGTGTTAGCGTAAGTGTTTGCTTCATGGATGCAGAATGTAAACAAGACAAATTATACATTATCTACTGCATATAAATTACGTTAAATCAGCTTATTTTATTGATCTCATGGGGATTCTATTCATAGAATGAGGCATGTAGTAATTAATTACACATTTTGTGTCACATTGGTTAATGTTTGACATGTAGTCTGATGACAGGACAGTGTGCATCTTATGTTTAAATGCTCCTCTATACAATTATTAGATAGCATTAGATAGCAAAATATCAACCAAAGTGGCATTTATTTGAAAGAAAAATAGCATATGCACACCTTTCAATCTGAATCCCCAAAGGATATTTTGCGGTAATCAACATTATTGCACAAATGCTATCAATTGTGCTTAATATGTATTGAACCCAGAATATTCCTTTAAGTATCCAAATACCTTTAAGGGTCCATGTATATAACAGTGCATATGATAGGCTTTACCCCCAGTTCTAAGAGCCTTCTAAACCTCAGAGCAGATATTTGCGCTAAAACAGTTGTTTCAGTCAGCCCGCTGATCTCATCTGCTACAATAGGCCCCTTCAACCATATATCACCACCACAGCGGTGCTGTTGTCAGCCTTTGCATTACGTATCACTATTCAGAGGTTTAACAACTCACTCTTTTGTCATTTCACTGAGGAATGGCGCTGCTAACACCTCCTGCTTTTGATTTAGTTTGCAATGGGTGGCTGCTGTCCTATCGTAATTGAGTCATCAGTGACTGAGCAGTCAGACTGAGCTGGCCTGTGGACACAGCATTAATGAACCCTGCAGCCAGTGCAGCCTGGGCTATGATGACTGCGACTGATGACTGATTGCTGGTGGATCCCACTATGCTACATTTGTCACCAAAATGAGACACCCCCCCCCCCCCCCATGTTACAGAATATCAGGAACGTCAGCGCAGCCTGTTTGTCAAATGATTGAGTTTTCCAAACAAGCTCAAACCCACCAAACTGTGACACATCACATCTGAGGAGTGCCATAAATTGGGTGATGTTTGAAAAGCGACACTGTGATTGATATGAATGTGTTGCCGTGTAAACGACTGTATAGTCCTGATGGAAGTACGAGGGTGATGAATGGTGCCACCATTGATAATAATGCTCGTTAGAGAAAGCCACGGCTTGTAATCATCTCTGATCGTGTGGAGTGTAAGGATTTTTAAATCATCCAAAACTCATGGAGTGTCATTAACCCTGAGTGACTGTGTTATTAATCTAGACTCCATGTTTGGCAGAATACTTCACTATTAGGTAACTCTCTCTCTCTCTCTGTGTGTGTGTGTCTCTCTATCAGGATCAGTTGAGATACTCTGACATAGTTTCCCAGATCTCACTCTGTGTTATCACAAACCTGCTCATTGCAGTTTGTCAAAGAGCACCAGATTGTTTTGCTTTGCTTCAGGAGACCTGCTATATTTTTCTATGTCTCTGTTCATTTTTCTATTTCCGAATGTTTTTTTTTTCTTCAAGTCTGTGATTTGTGTGAATGTTTTTCACTTTTTTACCAACACACATCAATCACTACCCTGCTGAAGAAACCCACTAGACCTTCTTAGATGATTCAGATGGTGACCAGCTTAAATAACCAGTTAAAATCTTATTTTTGGGCAATTTTATGCTAATATTTGCGGGTCACATATTGTGGCTATGCTGGTAAAGTTAGTCTAGTCTACCTGCAAGAAGAACCAGCTTTACAAGCTTGTGCCAGTTACTGTAAGGCCATCTTAAAATTTAAGCAGGTCCAAATGGGTCTCAGAACTGTTCATCTTTTCAATTTATTTTAAATGTTGAAATTCACTGAAAAGACCAGCCTAGACCATAATTAAATTCAATGCCCATTTTCAAAGCTGGTTTATGCTGTTTTTTTTGTTGTTGTTGTTGTTGTTTTTTTTTTTTTGTTTTTTTTTTCTGTTCTAGCTGATGGGCCATAACGCCATGTTGTTCACCAGCAAAAAATGCTGTTCAACAAGTATGGTCTTTCTGATGAGGCTAGCTGACACCAGCATACCAGCATCCCATGCTGGAAGCCAGCATGAAAAACACAGCATATGCTGGTGACCAACAATGCTGGTCTTTTCAACCGGGTTTTACTGCGCTATTGTTTTGCATCCTAATGAAAGAGACCTTTCTCCCTCATGCTAGGCCAACAGAGACACAGGTTCTGGTCCTATGGGAACCAGAAAGTAATTGTGTTCACCAAAAAAAAAAATATGGTGAGCGCAATTTGGAGGTTGCATTTTTGCCCTAAAATAAAATGTATACTCCACTGACAGGTTAGGTTAAGGGTTGGGGTTTGGGTTACTGGGTAGAGATAATAAAATATTAATTCCTGTTGACTGCATTACATCATTTACAACTAAAAATACAGCTTGCTTTTGGCACCACTCTGTGGACATTTCACCCCAGAAGCTAGAGCTCACACATGCCCAGACATGCAGCAACACTTTCAGCTTTGGCCACTAGGGGCAGTGGTTAGAATTTCAAAAAGCACAGACCATTTCAGCAGCAGAACTTTCAACCTATTGTCACAGAATTCACTGTAAAATTAGTCAGAGAATTGTCTGTGGACATTCGTTGCAAGCTAAATCAATTTACCATACCAGCTTACAAAGAACAATTAACTTTATAAAAAAGGAACCCCTAAAATAATGAAAGATGAATGGTATCTTATTTTTTTATTTTTTTTTATTTTACATCTGAACTATAGTAACCTGTTCTTATTTATAACAGGTCTTGACTGAAACACACAAGGTTTAGTTTATCTCATATGGCGAGGTAATATCGATTTGTGCCCTGACCCCTTCCTTGAACTCTACACAGAGGCGGATAGTCCTGTAAAGCAGCACAATTGAAATCCTGGGAAAGCATACGGGCCACCATGGCTTTATACTGTGTACCATCATTCTCTTCAGTCATTGCAAGGTCTCATCTGAACTGCCTCCAAAAGCCTCTCTCTGTACATTCTGCCAGCAGAGTCTGTCTTATGTTTATTCTCTTGAGACTCTGGGAGACAGAGTGAGAGTGAAAGTGAGAGTGAAATGGAGTAAACAGGTGTGAGTTACAGGAAACAAAAATAGACAATGAGACAGAAAGAGAACCTGATGATAAGAAAGTACATTTTGGGATAAGGAAAGAACAAAAAGGAACAGAGAGAATTAATGCAACCTTAGAAAAGAGGAGATGTAGGCTGTGTCCAAAACCAAAAAAAAAGAAAAAGCTGCCTTCGTAGGCAGTATTCAAAGATAGGAAGGCTGACAAGCACGTCCAAATCTAATGTTTGTGTTACTACTATAATGCCTTGGTCATGTACTATGGCTGTTTATGACTTTATAAACACTTATTTTTCACTCTATTACTCACACGCAGGGTGTGAGTAATAGAGTGAAAAATAAGTGTTTATAAAGTCATAAACAGCAATAGTAGCCATGATTTGTGTTAAAGCAAAGTTTCTGTAGCGCCTCTAGTGTTCATTTCACCAGGAAACTGCAGCAAAATGTAAAAAGTGGCATGTTAAACTCAGTTTGCAAAAATGTAGTAGTAGTAACGTTCATTCTATGAGATTAGGTTGTATTTCTCACAATCCTGTGCGTGCGGTTCAGTAACTGGTAGCAAGAATGTGGATTTTCATTAATTTGTCAAATTCTGACTCAATTACTACCAAAAAATAAGCAAAACTAACTTAAATTTGTTTTAGATCATTAGACTTGACATTATTGTGCATTAGAAACCAGTTTTCTTTAGAAGGTACCTTCATTCACAAAACGCTGCCTGTTTAGTCATTGACAGCTTCAACAGCAAGGCAGCTGCTTTAGGTTTCAGACACAGCCATAATAAGACAGACAATGAAAACGATATAGCGTGCACATGAGTGTTAGAAAGAGAGAACTCTTGTAGGGCTATCTCATCTTTCACAGTCAAGCTTCATCATTAATATGCAACAGCAGCCTGCTGATGCTTGGCATTGACCCATTTTCTCGCTGAAATATCACCGCGAGGTTCACGGTGTGAGAGAGACGCAGACCTGCACATAATCAGCTTTGCGTGGAACACCCAGGTACAGGTGGTTAAGAGGGCTGTCTGGCAGAGGGTCTGCCTGAAAACATGCGATAATGACTTACTCTTTGTCCGCCACACTTTGATTATGAGAGCTACAGGAGTTCAGGGATCCGTCCTTCAAAACTGATAGAGGTAAAATCCAAAGTCATCACTTATTTGAACTGATTCTCCCGACCAGAAATGTGGCTGGCATGAAACTTGCCAATATTAGGAAGTCATTATGAAACATCAACAGAATAGTATGCATAGGTTTCATGGGCACATGGGGAGTGGGTGCATATGTAAAGTGGATTCATGACATTAATCTTCACAGAGTGTCCAGGGTTATGTAAAGTATGTTTAGATTGTGACTAGTGGTTAACAATATGTTTGTTTTTTTGTTTGTTTGTTTTTTAGATGGTTGATATCTGCTGTGGCCGATGCATGATACCTTATTAGTTTATTATTATAAATTATTCAATTTAATGAGTGTGTGTGTGCGTGTGTGTGTGTGTGTGTGTGTACTATGTTCATAAATAAAAATAATAAAAACAAGTTTGTGTGTGTGTGTGTATAAGTATATAAAATAAATACAAATACATGATGCTATTTCAAAGGCGCTAATATATATATATATATATATATATATATATATACTGTATGTATATTTTACCTTTCAAATAGCATCATGTATTTATTATTATGTTATTTATTATATTCATTTTATTTAATTGTATATTTTATAACATATTTTTTTGTATTATATACATATTTATTATGTTATGTTCTTTATGTATATACATGCATCTTATATATTTGTACACTTCTGAAATCTGCCTTTTATTCTCTCTCTGTCTTTCTCTCTTGCAGGTGTTTGGCAGTATTAGAGATTGTTCCCCAGATGGCCATGGAGTCATTGTTGGAGGAGAGACTATTAAATAGCAGTGCAGAGACGACTCAGCCTGTACACACATTTATCTACTCAAACATCTCCCTAGAAGAGTGAGTGTATACATGCACATGAGCACACAAATATGCGAACATATTTAAACACATGCATCAAGGTTATTGTACAGTACAAACATGTCTCCTTCCTTGCACAAAAACATAGACAAATATTTCAGGTGGCTTGATGCAGCTTCTCATAGGAACCGGCTGAACAGTAAACATAAACTTTAATGGTAAACTTAAAACCAACATAAACAAACGTGCAGCGCAGCCACGCCCTCCTCCTCCTCACACTGTATTTTTGAGAAAATGACTAAGAAAATATCAAAATTTGTCTGTGCCACTTTAGTTTGTGGGTGTTGTATTCTGCTGTTATACATCTACGTTTAAAAGCACATCCTCACTCTGCAATGCAAGATGGCAGATAACGAAACAGAGTGCGTTTGGTACCAGTCATGAAGAATTACTGCTTAAAAAACAGTCGCACAATGAATGACAATGCAGTGAATTTGAATGTGAACATCGTTCACTCTCTTTTAATCGTTGTCTCTGTGGCTTGATTGGTGACAGGGAAAACAGAGAACGTTCTCTGTTTTTTTTTTTGTTTTTTTTTTTGAGATTCATACATTTCAATACTTGTTTATGGATTAGTCTTGTATTAATATTTAAATGAGCTCTGTTCAGTGTCATGTGTAATACAACCAGATATATTTTTGGCCCTAATGATTCAGAAAAGAGGCCACGACTGGGCTAGCCTGTCCCTATATTTTGGCAGTCAACTTTTTCCCGAAGGACCGTTCGATGCTCATAAGAGCGTTGGGGGAGGTTACGTGACGGCCTGGTGCGCTGGTTACGAGGCACACAGCGGTCTGCCCGTCTCGCACCGCCAGTCCACGTAACACAGTTCAGCTTATTGTGGTGTTTCGTATAGGGACCCCTAGTGTCACTACATCGACACAATGTCGAGTGAGTGACAGATAGGGAACATCCTGGTTACTTTCATAACCTCCGTTCCCTGATGGAGGGAACGAGACATTGTGTCCCTTCTGCCACAATACTGAACTACCCGCTGAAATGACCGGGACTTTGTCTCGGCTTCTCAGCACAAAACCTGAATGAGTGGTTGCATACCAGCTCCTTTTATACCCGTATGTCCGGGGGAGTGGCATGCAAATTCCACTCGCCAATTCCCATTGGCCTTTTTTCAAAGATCTGAGGTGTTTGGGGCTCCTAAGACACAACGTCTCGTTCCCTCCATCAGGGAACGGAGGTTACGAAAGTAACCAGGACAGTTTATATACATGTGTCCTGGATATGTGAGGGGCTTTAAATCCCCAAATGAAGGGCTTATAAATGGAATCAAAAGATTTGCAAGCTTTGAAAAAGGTACAAAAATATTGGAAGGGTCACCATTTTAATTGCATTGGCGCAACCAATCATTGATATAGGGAGTGATTTCCATCTTTCTATGTTGTGCCTTAAATTGTCTAATATCGCTAAAAAATTTAGTTTAAATATGTCCTTTGAATTCTTGGGGACAACCACACCAAGATATTTTATCATATCCACTGCAATTTTAAAAGGCAAATTCTGCATGAATACTGGGTCTATGTTATCGCTGATGGGCATAAATTCACTTTTTTGCCAATTAATGGAATAACCAGAGAATCTAATAAATGGTTCTATTAAATCCAACTGAGGAGGAATAGAGTGTTCAGGATCTGAAAGATATAGAAGAACTTCATCAACATACAGAGATATGGTATGCTCTAACTGACCTATGCTTTGGGGCAAAATCTGTGGGTGATGCCTTATGGCTATTGCCAATGATTCAATGGCAATGGCAAACAGCAGGGGTGAAAGCGGGCATCCCTGCCGTGTGCCCCTGTGCAACTAAAATTGTGGCGATCTATCAAGATTAGTTAGAACTGATGTGCACGGTTGGGAATACAACATGCTTACCCAGGAAAAATCTATCTCCTAAATTGAATTCTTTTATGGTGGTTAAAATATAATTCCATTCAATTTGATCAAAAGATTTTTCTGCATCTAGGAAAATGATTGCTAATTTAGTGAGAGATTTAAGCTTTGAGTAAATTATATTCATTAGATGTCTGGCATTAAAAAAAGAAAATCTTTTAGGGACAAAGTCTACTTGGTTGGGATGGATAATGATTATTAGTTAAGATAAAATGTTTTAATCTAGTTGCCAATATTTTAGTGAACATTTTAATCTGTATTAAGAAGAGCAATTGGACGAAAAGAAGACGCATCGGTCTCATCTTTGCCTTTCCTAAGAAGGAAATGTTGGCGGAGTTTAAAGATGTTGGAAATTTCTGTTTATCAAAGGAATGATTGAACATCCGCAACATAAGGGGTGCAATTTTATCTGCAGATTTTTTTATAAAATTCTATACAAAAGCCATCAGGTCCCGGTGCCTTCCTGTTAGGGAAGGCCTTAAATGCATCCAATATCTGTTGAATAGTAATATCAGAATTCAGCACCTCCTGATCAGCTTTGCTTAGTTTTGGAAATGAGAGAAAGTGAAGGAAGTCAAGGATTGCTTCAGGTGATGTGGAAGTCTTAGATTCGTACAGATCTGCATAAAATCCATAAAACGATTATTAATATCCTTTGGATTAGTCCATATTTTACCATTCTTATCAGTAATTTGATGACTCGATCTACTGGCATAGGAACCCCTTAATTGCCAGGCTAGTAATTAATCTGGTTTATCTCAAAGTGTTTCTGTTTAACTTTTAACAACATCTTGCTCACCTGATCAGAGGCGATCTTACTGTATTCATATTTAAGCGACATGATAATAATTTAGGACTCTAGAGAGTGCAGTGTCCCTGTATAATTTTTCCAATTGAGTGAAGCAAGCATCTATCTCCACCAAGCTTCTTTGTCGCTGTTTCCTTGCAGCCGACTCATAGGAAATGATATGCCCCCTTTATGGCCCCACAACTTTAAAAGTTTCCCATAGTACTGAGTCCGGCACATCACCCCTATCGTTAAGCTCAATAAACTCGGTCATTGAAATTGAAGTATGCTGGCAAAATTGAGCATCTGAAAGAAGAAGAGTATTAAATCTCCAGTTGTAACTTGGCTTTGTCAAGCCAAAATCAAAGGATACCATAACAACAGAGTGATTGGAGATCAGGATATTGTGGTATTTATTTGTAGAGACATTACATATTAATTTAGAATCTATAAAAAAGTAATCTATTCTTGAATACGATTTGTGAACTTGAGAAAAGAAAGAGTACTCCTTATCTGTAGGATGATGCAACGTAATTTTAATGATAAAATTAGTATCAGATACAGAGGGTAGAAGATTAAATACTTTTCGGAATAAAGACGGGTCATCAAAGTTAGGTGCATAAAGATTTAGAAGAGTGAAATGTTTGGAGGCAATTAAGCTGGTGACAAGAACGAAGAGGCCATTAGGGTCAGTTAATGTGGATATATGTTTAAACGAAACTGATTTGCACAATAATATTGTAACCCCTCTTGCCCTACATGAGAAAGTAGATTGGAATACATAATATGCATCTCTTGTAGGAATATGATGTCAGCTGGAATGGATTGTAAATATGAGAACAATTTAGCTCGTTTCACCTGTCCATTTAGGCCACGTACATTCCATCTGGCTATGGTAGTATTTTCACCTCGCACCTAACACTTGTAATGTTACATTATGTGCCATTTTACAAGATGTACCGAATTAACAGCAAAAACAAAATTACTCAGATCTGTCGAAGGGTAAGATAACAAACAACAATAAACACAAACTGTGCTGACCCACCCCCTCCTGACCGCTTCCCCAAACCAAGTGGGGGAAATAAAACGTATATACTGTGGAGCTTTAAGGCAGCATAAGGAGTTAAAGCTTTCCAGAGAAAATAAATAGAATGAAAAAGAGAAGGGAAAAACCAGCAATGACTGAACTGTGCTTCTCATCCCCTTGAACATTAATATTAGCAAAAAGAAAAAAAAAATGCTCGGCTAAGTCATCAAATAAATAAACACAGAATTATACTGTGTCCAGCATTATGTTCTAAGAAAAAGAAAGGTAAAAAAGTGAACAGGCAAATGCAGACCAAACTGATCTGTTCCTGCTATGGAAATACACTCACAGACTTCGGCAGACGTAAAAGGATAAGAAATTTCAAGTCCACTAGTAAGTCCTGCCAAACCATTAGCTTCCGACCGCTAGAACAGCAAAGTTATACAGGTTGCGTAACGCTACCCTCAACAGTGATAGAGTCATCACTGTTGAGCCTTCTCAGCAGTGTCAAAGATATGTTTAGATGAGTTGTGAGTCACGATGAGGCAAGCAGGAAAAAGCAGCCCATGCCGTACATTAGCCTCCTTGAGTCTTTTCCATAAAGCATTGAAAGCCTGGCGCTGCTTCAAAACATCAGAGGTGAAGTCCGAAAAGATGAGTATGCACGCTCCGTTGTACATCAAAGGAGAAACAACAAGTCGCAGCTATACAAGTCGCAGAATCTTCTCTTTGTCCGGATAATGATGCAGTCTGGCCACCATGGTCCGAGGACGAGATTGTGTGTTTCTGGTCTGGCCCATGTGATGGGTGCGATCAGTCTTGAGAGCATTCGTAAAGTTACTGCAGCTCAAAAGTTGCACAAGGAAATCAGCTACAAACTGAGTCAGGCAGCCGTTCTCTGCTTTTTCGGGCAGATTGGTGATTTTTATGTTTTGCCACTGGGAGCGCCCCTCAAGATCATCCAATTTGGATGTCAGAGATTTGCATGTTGCGAACCAGTCACAGCAGTGGGCCTCGAGTTCGTAAATGTGGCTTTCGTAATCCGAGCTAGCATTTTCGAGTTCAGTGACCCGTGAGGTAATTTCCAACAGTGTGGCCATTGTCTGAGACAACGTTGATTCCAAAGAGTCACATTTTTAATTCATCGAGCCGTTCATTGTTTTGATAGCCTCCATGATGTCAGCAAGATTGATCAGGTCGGCGGTGTTAGCAATGGCCTGTTCTCCGTCTGACTGACAGGCATGTTGAATGCCTGTTTCCTCCACTAAATTGCCTCCTTTCTTGGTTTTTGGCTTCATCATGCTGTCTGTGACTGTAAAGAAGGAGCAAAGTTTAACTACAAAATTATTGGTGAAAATAAAGAATAATCGAGGGATAAAACACGTCTAAGCCATATGGTGCTCTCTAGCGCCCCCCCCCCCATTACAAATTTTTAACCCAGCACACACACATCCAGTGATGACAGCTCATATGATGAACTAAACAGCACTTATTGTAAATAGGCTCTTTCCCTCAGAAATGATCTCTTTTTAGGCCCTTCCCTCGTTTCTCGAACTCTCCGTGGATGAATTCTGCCACCTGGATATCTGCATCCCCTCCCCTCTGCCTTTTTTTTTTTTTTTTCAGCTTGGATTTTGGAGTAATCCAGCTCCAAACTAGTGGAAGGGTGGATAGACCGAAAATAGAACTAAATGATTGTGTTTGAAGTATTTTGGCCACTCAGTGATATGTAATGTTTTTTTGTCTTACTCAGACATAACTCATTGAGCCACATAACTCAATTTAATCATTTAGGGGTTTTTTATGTAATAAACCTTCACTAGACTGAAATTTTACTATGGTATTGATAAATCATATTACTGATAATTGGTAAAGACTAATACAATTCTATCTGTTCAAAAACTACCTGTAAAAGTTATGTATCACTCATAATTTTGAAAACACACTATCAAGAGGAAAATTAAAGGCTTACGCTTAATCGTGGCCACAACGTTTTTTTTTTTGTTTTTTGTTTTTTTGATAAAATATTTCCTTTTTATTTGCTGTGGAACAGATTTTCATGTCAGTATTTTGACAGTTATTTAATTTAGCTGTCTGCATACCCCTGATTTTAAATATGTGAATGTTTTAATGAGGACAGGTGTTGTTGGTAGTTATAAAAGGGAACTTGACTGGACTCTGAATGAGCGATTCGCAGAGCAACATTGACCCCTGGAGTTTACAAGAGATACTGCATGATTACTTGATAAGCCTGAACTGGTTAGACTTTATTATAAGGTACATTGTAAATAAAATCCTCTCACTCTACCAGAAAATGTGACTAGGTCACAAGTATAGTTAAATTAAGATGTGTATGTGGATAGATGCATATCAAGGTCGTGTAATTACACCTAAATCAATATGTAGCTGCTTGTTTATGAGATTATCTCAGTGTTTACTACCTCATTTACCATAGAACATCTTTCTTCACTATAGTCAAATCTCTCTCTATCTCTCTCTCAAACACACACACACACACACACATGTTGGTGCAGCTATCATTATGAAGACTCTACATAGACATGATGATTTTTATACTGAACAAACTATAGATTCTATCCCCTAAACCTAACCCTCACAAAAAACTTTCTGCATTTTTACATTTTCAATAAAACATCATTTAGTATGTTTTTTAAGTGATTTTAATTATGGGGACACTAGAAATGTCCTCATAAACCACATTTATAGCATAATACCCTTGTAATAACCAGTTTGTAACCTAATAAAAAGTCCTAATAAACCACTTAAACCTGCCACACACACACACACACACACACACACACACACACAAACATACATTCTCAGCACCAGGCCTACTACTAACTAATGAGTAAAAGCCACCCTTCAGGGCCACCATGTGTAGTTAGATTATTTAGAGCCTCTGTTCTCATAATTTGCTTCACATTCAGTGTGTCGTTTCATTTTCCTATTCAGTTTTGTTTAAAGCTGTTTGGTGTGGTTCTCTCACTTCAGGCTCTTTCACATGACTCACGTAAGCACTTCAATGCGCCTCTCAACATAAGCTTCATATGATGATCTCACCTCTACATTAGTTGCTGATAGCATCATAGAAAAGCTTAATTCACGCAGAATATCTAGGGGGGATTTACTAAGAATGAATGGCACCTGCTGATAGTGTCATTTATGTGCACATGATGTCTGCATTGTTTTAGCACCTGATTCACTAAGAGAAGGATGCAAATCAGGTAAAAGCATAAACACAGATACAAATTTAGTATGTCATGGGGTTACTTTAGATTTGTTTAGAAACTTTTAATGATCAAACATATTTGGAATTAAGCAAATGTGCAGCTGAAGTAAATCTATAGCACGCGGTTAAATATAACGCGGTCATCACACGTTTGCGAAACTGCGCGCACCAAACTGAACTCTGAGCACTTTTGTTCTGTATATAACACATAATCAGAGCACAAGATGGAATAAGTGTGTATCGAGCACAGAACCTCTCTGAGATCGCTGAAACACCGTATCATGAGCCTCATGTGTACAGTAAAACACTGCAGATCAGAGCAGCTCACGTGCAAGACATACAATGCTCATAAACTACACTGGCAGACAAAATTTTGGAATAATGTACAGTTTTTGCTGTTTTAGAAGGAAATTGGTACTTTAAATAACCAAAGTGGCATTTAACTGATCACAAAGTATAGTCAGGACTTTACTGAGTAAAAAAAAGCACCATCATTATTTAAAAAAAATAATTTCTGATCAAATCTAGACAGGCCCCATTTCCAGCAGCCATCACTCCAACACCTTATCCTTGAGTAATCATGCTAAATTGCTAATTTGGTACTAGAAAATCACTTGCCATTATATCAAACACAGTTGACATTGTCTTTGTGTTTGTGTTTGTTTTTGAGTTGCTATAGTATGCAATAGACTGGCATGTCTTAAGGTCAGTATTATGTCAAAATGGCAAAAAAGAAACAGCTTTCTCTAGAAACTCATCAGTCAGTCATTGTTTTGAGGAATGAAGGCTATACAATGTTTGAAATTGCCAAAAAACTGAAGATTTCATACAAAAGTGTACACTACAGTCTTCAAAGACAAAGGACAACTGGCTCTAACAAGGACAGAAAGAGATGTGGAAGGCCCAGATGTACAACTAAACGAGAGGATAAGTACATCTGAGTCTCTAGTTTGAGATATAGATGCCTCACATGTCCTCAGCTGACAGCTTCATTGAATTCTACCCGCTCAACACCAGTTTCATGTACAACAGTAAAGAGTCAGGGGTGCAGGCCTTATGGGAAGAATTGCAAAGAAAAAGCCACTTTTGAAACAGAAAAACAAAAAGAAAAGGTTAGAGTGGGCAAAGAAACACAGACATTGGACAACAGATAATTGGAAAAGAGTGTTATGGATCTTAACCCCATTGAGCTTTTGTAGGATTAGCTAGACTGTAAGGTGCGTGAGAAGTGCCCGACAAGACAGCCACATCTATGGCAAGTGCTACAGGAAGCGTGGGGTGAAATGTCACCTGAGTATCTGGACAAACTGACAGCTAGAATGCCAAGGATCTGCAAAGCTGTCATTCCTGCACATGGAGAATTTTTTGATGAGAACTATTTAAAGTAGTTTAAGAAGTTCTGAATTATTATTATGATTTTTTTTTTTTCAAATAGTAATAGTAATTTTTCAAGTTATTAATGTCCTGACTATACATTGTGATCAGTTGAATGCCAGTTTGTTGAATAAAAGTAACAATTTCTTTCCATAAGAGCAAAATCTGTACATTATTCCAAATTTTGGGCCACCAGTGTATGTATTTCAGAGCATGCTCTGAAGTGACATATATGAAGAGCGTTAAGGGTCAGTTGTGGTGAAAATGGACTAATAGACTTTAAAAGCTTGTGATTTTGCCTATCATCAGTAGACACAACCTATAATGAAAATGAACAATAATGTGCAGATTTACCTGGGCCTCGTTTCCCAAAAGCATCGTTAAGCCTAAGTAGATTGTAGAATCCATCTAATGATTCGTGTGTTTTGCGGCCCACTTCCCAAAAGCATCATAACTTAAGTAGTACTTGAAAATGCTCATAGATTAATTAGTGCTCTGGAGTTATTGTACAACGCTAAGAGCATTTGTAAGGACATAGTCTTATGCAGACACCTGCAGGACAATCATGAAATTACACCTAATACAATTTAAATATCTATAGCTACACTTTATGCTCATTTAATATCAGTATACATACATTTTATTTTATTATTATTTTTAACTGACAAGGCTAATAATACTATTAATAATAATAATAATAATAATTACAATACTAAATGCATAAAATAGTAAGTCAATATTGGATGAACAGATAAATTAATAAGTAAACAAAAAAAGTTATTTGTGGACTAGTTGGTAACAACAAAGTTGTGGCATGATTGTTGCAGAGAACTGGGAAAATCGTCCGTATATTGGCTCCTCATCATCGTCTCCTCTTCCTCTCTGACAACCTATTGCACTCTCGCCCGCACCATGCGTTGTGTAGTACCGCACATGTTGTGTAGCATTGCAGTTACCATTATCACTTTTGGGAGTAAAGAACAGTCCTCCATTTGATTAGTGAATGTCCCTAAAGTGCAGCTTCCACATGTTTCCTTATTTTGCACTCCCCAATAACACAGTGAACCTCATTATATTCAATTAATGCTTGTGATTAGCAGGACCTAACACGGGGCCTCCACTATCTTAACTGATCCTGGAAGCTTTAATCTTGACCAACAGAGCGGTTTTTGAAAACGAAATATTAAAATGCACATCTTATGATGAAGCAATGACTGTGTAACAGAAATATATAATTCTGCACAAAACGATTGCAAAACAAAATGCAATTATGTGATGAATTAAGTTTTAAAATCGTTTTAAAAGTTACGTACAAATATAACGAAGTTGCAATGACGAGCAGCACTATACGGTCACATTTCAGCACTTCACGTTTATGGACAGCGTCTCTCTTTAGTAGTACTTAAAGCGTATCCTCGCACGTTCATGTTAAGTGCTGTTTTGGGAAACGCATGTAATATATAACGAATGTTCGTAAAACCGCTCGTAGAAAACGCTCTTAACCGCTAAGATTAATCTTTATTGGAAAATGAGGCCCTGGCTGATAATTTCTGCTTGCTAGCTTACTGATACCACTAACAGATGGTTGTGTTTAATTAACCGTGAGAGGCAGAAACCATGACCGCAGGAAAAAAACGAATAATTGTGCAGCTCTACTACCAGACAAATAGCACTGAGTTTTGTGAATAAAGCACAGTCTATACTGAGCCTAATTTACACAGAAAGGAGGTGTGTGTGTGTGTGCTATTTCTACTATTTAGTGCCTGGTTAAACTGTATTGCGGGTGTTTAGTGAATAAGACGCTGATTTTTGATCAGTCGTACCATGAATTATACCACATTAAAACTTGTACCATGAAGTACCATATCCTAAATTGTGCTTCTTACCTCAAATCACACAAATACCGCTGTTTGTGAGGCTAGTGAATCAATACACATACACATTCAAGAGTAAACACACTCAAGATTGGCTCTTTTAACTGCAATGCGGGACTTTCAATCCTATACAGTTGTTGCAATATTGAGCATTGTGATGCTTCTATGAAAAAAGCTATATGCTGTTTTCACTGTAAGGCAGGACTACACCCATCTCCCATTCATTATACAAGTGATTAGTCACCTCTCCTTATAATGTCTCAGGTTTGGTTTTATAGACGAATGGTTGCCTTATTCAAATGTGCACACTGTTCCCTAGGTTTTTGCCTACACCACAGAAATGTTGCACCTGGGGGACAACGTGGCCCACACCTGGGTGTGAGGACAAAGGGGATTTGAAAGAAAATGTGGGGCATTCAGTTTCCTAGCAAATGTCTATGAAATTTTGAAAATGGAGGTCGGACATAAGACTTTTCGCACGATCCTTTGGCTACAGAGAGGAAGACTCCAGGGGAGTCATAAGAAAGAAATAATTAAAGCCCAGAGAAATTCATTTGCACCAGAGTCACATGGAGTCATGGAGAATGTAATTTCCTCTGCATTATGTGTCTCTCTTACAAAAGCCCAAGTTAAATATTTTAAAGGCCTGACTAGCTCTCATCTGGCTGGCTCCATTATTGAAACAGAAATATATTTAAGGAGGCAGAGACATTTGCCCACAGACAGAGGGTCAGCCTGCTTTGGACATTGACTTTAAAAGGCCTTCTGTTTGATAACCTTTGGATTCATTGATTATATGCAGCTGATGGATTCCATGCACTGACTCTGAGCTTTGCTTTTTCAATTCAATTTAAGCACTACAGCACAGCTACTCAATATTTCTTCAGCACAGACAATTATATTGTCAGCCATACAACTGATATGTCTACAGTCATTAAGACGTTTTTACAAAAAGAGCAGAGGTATTTTGTATAATTATATATTATGGACTACATTTGATAATGCCAGTGTTTGTATTGATCTTCTGTCCTTACACTGGTTGGTTCTGTATTTGCACGTTTGCCAGTTTATTTAGGGCAGTGTCCCTGATTCAAACTTTTTCCTTTGCAAACACAAATACAAATATGGCAAATTAATTTTAAATATTAGTTTGTAATATAAGTAATATTACTAATATCAATATAAAAAATTTATAAAAATATTCCATTCTTAATCAGTGAGTGTGACAGACCCCCAACAAAAGAGGTAGAGATTTAGGCAGTAGTTATGACATCCCAACCAAAATAGTGTTGCTTCCAAAATGGATAGTGGGATGCCTTCTTTAAAGGGATAGTTCACCCAAAAATGAAAATTCTATCATCATTTTCTCAGCCTCATACCATCCCAGATGTGTATGACGTTCTCTCTTCTTCAGAACACAAACAAAGATTTTTAGAAAAATTCTGGTAATACTTTCTATGAAGTCCATATTTTTAATGCATTGTAAAGGCATTATAATGTATTAGTAATGTCTCATAATACACCTTATAATATGTTACGACTTCTCATAAATAATTATAACCACAGTTACATTGTAATAATTACCTATTCATAGTTATACCTTAGAGTATTATGCATTATAGCACAAGCATCATTTACATTGAATATTTATTCAATATATTTATATAGAATATATTTCTATAATGTTTAATATATATTTGTAATATATATATATAAAAGGTATGCTTTAAGTAAAGTGACAAAAGCAATGTCTTCTTATTAACATCCATAAGATATTTTTAAGTGGTTATAATACATTACAAGTCTTGCTGGAAGTTATATACAGTGCTGTTAAAAGGTACTTGCCCTCATCCTGATTTCTTCTGTTTTTGTGTGATCTCGTACTAAATTGTTTCAAAAATTCAAACAAAATTTAACATAAAACAAAGGCTAAACACATCTATGTAAACACAAAATACAGTTTTTAAATGATAATGTTATTTATTGAAGCAAAAAAGTTATCCATTACCAACTGGGCCTGTATGAAAAAGTATTTGCCCCTTAGTTACTAAATTCCCAAATCTATGAAACTGCATTAGACACACCCAGGCCTGATTACTGCCAGCCCTGTTCAATCAAATCAACACCTAGATAGAATTTTTCAGCAGCATGAAGTTGGCTAAAAGGTCTCACCTAGTAGCATACTATGCCAAGGTCGAAATGAATTCCAGAAATGATGAGGAAAAAAGTGATTGAAGTCTGGGAAGGGTTACAAATCTATTTCAAAGGCTCTGGGACTCCAAAGAACCACAGATCTCCAAATGGAGAAAACTTGGCACAGTAGTGAACCTTCCCAGAAGTGGCCGACCTTCCAAAATTCGACGACTCATTCGACAGCGACGACTCATCCAGGAAGTCAAAAAGAAGCCAAGGACAACATCCTAGGAACTGCAGGCCTCTCTCGTATCAATAAAGGTCACTGTTCATGACTCCACTATCAGAAAGACATTGGCCAAAAATGGCATCCATGGAAGAGTGGCAAGGCGAAAACCACTGCTAACCCAGAAGAACATTAAGCTAGTCTGAATTTTGCCAAAACACACCTTGATGATTCTCAAACATTTTGGGAGAATGTTCTGTGGACTGATGAGTCAAAAGTCGAACTGTTTGGAAGACAGGGGTCCCATTACATCTGGTGTAAATCAAACACAGAATTCCACAAAAAAAACATCATACCTACAGTCTAGCATGGTGGTGGTAGTGTGATGGTGTGGGGATGCTTTGCTGCTTCAGGGCCAGGGCAACTTGCAATAATTGAGGGAAACATTTATTCTGCTCTCTACCAGAAAATCCTAAAGGAGAATGCCCAGTCATCAGTCTTTGAGTTGAAGCTCAAGCGCAACTGGATTATGCAGCAAGACAATTATCCAATGCATAGGAGTAAGTCCACCTCTGAATGGCTCAAAAGAAGCTAAATTTAAGTTTTGGAGTGGCTTTGTCAAAGTCCTGACTTGAACCCTATTGAGATACTGTGGCAGGACCTTCCAAACCCTCCAATGTGGCTGAACTAAAGGAGTTCTGTAAAGAAAAGTGGGCCACAATTCCACCACAGCATTGTGAATGACTGATCTCCAGTTATCGAAAGTGTTTGGTTGCAGTTGTTGCTGCTAAAGGTGGCACAACCAGTTATTAAGTTTAAGGGGGCAGTTAGTTTTTCACATGGGTGATATAGGTGTTGGATAACTTTTTTGCTTCAATAATATATAGATCCAATATATAGATCCACTTCCATTATATAAGTTTGACTTGTAAGGTATTGTATGTTGCAAGTTTATGTTATGGCTGTGTATAAGAAGTTATCGCTTTTGTAACTTTACTTAAAACAGGCAAAGACCCCTTATAATAAGATCACATCATAAAGCCTTTCAACTGTTTACACTATGCTGCTTTTGCATGACATCAATTATACGATTAACTTATTAACTTCTGCTGCATTAAAATTGGATGTTGCTTGTGTTATAGTGCATTATACTCTAAAGTATAACTATGAATAGGGGTGTAGTCTTATAATGTATTATAACTATAGTTATAAATATTTATAAGAAGTTATAAATTATTATTATTAAGGTGTATTATGGAACATTATGAATGTAGTATAATGCATTTGTGTTGCCTTTACAATGCATTATAAATATGGGTCATAGAATATGTTACCAAATTTCTCAGCTCTGTTGGTCCTTACAATGCAGGTGAATGGTTACCAGACCTTTGAATCTCCAAAAATAAAATAAAGGCCACATAGATGTAATCCTTAAGACTCCAGGCGTTAAATCCATATCTTCAGAAGTGATATGATAGGTGTGGGTGAGAAACAGATCTATATTTAAGTCCTTTTTTTTACCATAAATCTCCACTTTCACTTTCAAAATGTGAAAGGTAAATATTGATCTGTTTCTCACACACACTTATATCACTTCTGAAAACATCGATATAACCACTGGAGTCTTATGTATTACTTTTATGTAGCCTTTATGTGATTTTTGGAGCATAAAAGGTCTGGTCACCATTTACTTGCATTGTAAGAACCAACAGAGCTGAGATATTCTTCTAAAAATCTTTGTTTGTGTTCAGCAGAAGAAAGAAAGTCATACATATCTGGGATGGCATGAGGGTGAGTAAATGATGAGAGAATTTTCATTTTTGGGTAAACTATCCCTTTAAGAGCAGAAGGTAAAGGTATTGGGAGCAATGAAGTTGTACTGTATTTAATACAAGTAGAGGATATTTTAGGTGAACTACCCTCACCTCTTAAAGGGGAAAGTGTAGATGTGCCATTTGGAGGGACAGAAACGTACATTTCTGTATTAGTTAACTTGATTCAACTAAGTTGAAACATGACCCAGATAAAGTGACAGCAGTAAGTCAGAGCTGTTCCACATTGCTGGACTAATAC
The DNA here is from genome assembly GCF_019703515.2 of Myxocyprinus asiaticus. NCBI lineage: Eukaryota > Metazoa > Chordata > Actinopteri > Cypriniformes > Catostomidae > Myxocyprinus > Myxocyprinus asiaticus. The sequence goes on along the minus strand of NC_059378.1, from coordinate 15,711,668 downwards.
AGAGCGTTTGCCAAATCACAAGGAAAAAAGAAAGTATTTTTGGGTAGTTCTGCGGCTTTTACTATGTGTCTGGTCAAATCTCTTTTTCTGTTGATTTGCTTTCACACATAACCTCCCGAATGATTTAAAAACTGGCCAAACATCAAGTGTTACTGCAGGCTTGCTCTCCCCAAAAAGCAGATTAATACCTCTGAAATACAGCCCTCTAGCTACAAAGCCACAAAGAAAAAAGACAAAAAATTATTTGAATTTCAAAGACATGGGGACTGAGCCAAAAGCAAGGACTTTATAAGACACAACAGTGAATGAAAATGGAATGGAGAATCAGTCCACAAATTCCCAAAGGGGAACTGTTTGAAAGATTGGAGTACATTTTACACTGTAGACCAAACCTAGAAATATTTTTATGGAGGTTTGTAACGGATTCACTTCGTGCAACGAACTTTTGGCCTTGCCTATAGGCTTTTAACTGCTTAACTAGAATGTTCTTCAATGTGACTGGTATAATAAAAGAACTGGTATTCAGTGTCTTAGAGTCAAAGCAGCTCTCAATATGACAGTAATACTTAAATAAGTGTTATAATAGGTCAACTATTACTGACGATGCCTAATTAAAATACCATGTGGTATACACACATGAACAAGGAATGATGCAGTACACTAATAATGTAAATACCAATGCTGAATTCAGTTAAATAAAATATTAAGTGTTAAATGTAAATGTAAAGTGTAAAACCTCTTACAACACATGCAAATGTGTTGTAAGTGGTGAAAGATAATGTAAAATTCATGATGTTTTTTGAAAGGTTAAAAAACACTTGAAATTTTAAGGGGTACAAGTAAATATTTTAGATCATATGGGTTATAATGACTGAAACGGTTGGGAACCCCTATGCATATATCTTCACCATGGCATTAAAATTTAATATTTATCTATTGGTTTTCTTTGCAGGTCAGAAAAGGCAGGGGAGATAGCGACGATACCTCTAACCAAGGTAAATGCCATCATGTACCACTCAAAGTGTCAAGTGCCTCTCAAATAGAAATTTTCAGACAAAGCAATGTTGTGAGAGCCTTGGGAATGTCTGTAGCACTTTGTATATATGACAGGCCAGGAATGAGTAAACATTAAGATGCTGCTCCTGAATTTAGACATTTGTGTGAAGGGGATTTTCTTCTATAATGTTTTGTTAAGAGCTTTTTGACTTTCAAAGTTCAAGTGTTTTGCAAGAAAGTCAAAGACATGCATGAGATGCTTCAGTCAGTTCTCCACACGCCTGTGATAACCTTACATAATCACAGATCATTACTACCATCTGGTTGCTGTTGGCTCATGTACTTCAACCTTACTGTTGGTGCTGTGGAGGTACTTACGGCAAAAGGTTGGGAAACACTGGTATAGGCTACTGAATAGTGTTTTTTGTCCTTTTTGGAGCTTGACAGGCTGTGGTCACTATGAACTGTTGTCATGTGGAAAAAGGCTGTGTGAAAATTCTTCAAAATTGTCCTGTGTTCCTTTAGAAAAAACAAAAAATAATAGCAGAATTGTTTGCATGAACTATTTGTTATATAAAGGAATATTAAGCTGTTTTTCTCAGGCTTTTTACATGATCATACCATCACTTCAAAAGATTGTTGCTCCGGAGCATTTTGAGCTTGTTCATTATTTATATCTACATGTAAAGCATTTAAAACATGACAACAAACCTAAAGCAATTTTATATAAAATTGCTAAACATAACATTCATATATGATTAAAAAGACCACATCCTGAAAGCACAACATGAGATCAAAAACAGCAAAAATGCTTTTAAATAATGCAGCCGAATAATAAGATAAGACCTTTGCCTTTAGGAGAAACCTCTCTTGTGTGAACAGTGTTTGGCAATACTGTGGCAGCTAAAGTGTGAAAAAATATTCTGTTCTGTCTCGTGCCATGGTGGATTACAATAATGAATAATGCATGACTAAATATTTTCAAGCGCATTCTTGTATCTGGGTGCTCCTCTTGGTTTGCTTGAATCTTACCAACCTTGTAATGAGGCTAAATATTTCCATTCCAATCTGTTAGTTTGCAAAGATCCCAGTCTCAACTCAAGACGTTCTCTCAAAGGCTTCTCATTTGGGGTTATGGGTAATGTGCATCGTCATAGCAACTGTGGAATTCAGCCAATTGTTTTGCTCAGTGTTTCTGGTAGGGATGTGCACATCATAATCAACTAGTCAGTGGGTTGTCTGAATGTCTTGTTGGTCTTAAGGAAGCCTGGAATAATTAGTCCTCCTGTTGGCACATCCAGTCTTAAAGGAATATCTGGGTTCAATACAGGTTAAGCTCAATCAACAGCATTTGTGGCATAATGTTTATTAATACAAACAATGTCAACTTGTCCCTCCTTTTCTTTAAAAAAGCAAAAATTCAGGTTACAGTGAGGCACTTACAATGGAAGTGAATTGGGCCAATGTTTGGAGGGTTTAAAGGCAGAAATGTGAAGCTTATAATTTTATAAAAGCACTTACATTAATTCTTCTGTTCAAACTCATGTAATATTTTAACTGTAAAGTTGTTTAAACTGTCATTTTTATGTCAGGGCTTTGTTGACATTACATCATCATGGCAATGAAGTTATCAAATTGGCTATAACTTTACACAAAAAAGGTTAGTTTGCGATTTAATTGCAATAAGGTAATCAGTATTATGCCACAAATGCTGTCGAATGAGCTTAAATTGTATTGAACCCGGAATATTTCTTTAAACATTTTTAAAAGTTGGTGTGAGACACTGGAATAACAGCACTAGTCATGAAGCGATAGCCAAATACATCCATCTGCATGTGTAACAACATTCTCAAAATTTTTGTTGCACAGAACTATCATAATATACTCAACAAAAAAAGGAGACCTTCCGATTATCCATAATAACGGGAACATTGCTCAGAGTAGGCGATTTGAAGTCCGAAATAATCGGATGAATTTAGAGATGCAACGCCTTAGAGAAACTTTACTGTGCCAACATTCTAACGGCACGCTAAAGCACTATGCACTGCCAGCACACTAAAAACCCTCTCTGAAAGGTTGTCTCTAAGTTCATGCCTTTTAAAGCTCCACTGTGCAAAATATCAAAGCTAAAATAAAAATTGTAGTGAGTTGATCTCACTAATTGAGTCTTTGTTCCCAGTACATTCACTCTCAATTTCTCATGTATGTCAACTCGATGTTTGTTTGCCGAGTTATTACATTACTACTTTTCGCATTGCTGTAGCTTCACGCCCAAATTACACTGGCTGCTGTCCAACTCAGACTTTCCTATTCAGAGTATGTTGACTCTAATGGTTACCTCATTTGTATCATTCATTCTCAAAACAGTAGGTTAAAAATGAAATAAATGAGACAGAAAGAGGAATATATTTTTCGTCAGCTGCTGAAGTAGGCAGCACTGTGGTGCCCTGCTTGAGGATGGAGGTGGCTCGATAGGGGGTTCATCACCCTAGTTAGTAAACATTGCTCTTTTTTGCTGTCACATTTGGGTTGGCAGAACACATGCTTGTTTGAGGAGGTTTTCAAGCTCTGTCGTCCTCGCTTTCCCTGTGACATTTGCAGTGCACAGAGTGCAACCTTCATGCTTCGCCTAACAGTGATGTGCTGTATTACAAGAAGCCTTTGTGAGGAAAGTCTCAAACTCTGCTTGTTATGAAAATGTACAAGATCTAGTGGCTGGCTGTTCATGTCCTTCTGTTTTTTATAGTATAAGTTCCTAAAAAAGTATTGCGTTTTTGCTATTTTAATATGCAGACAGAGAGAGACCTGTCTGTGGGGCCACTGTATATTTCTTGCATTAAGAATTTTATTTAGTAATGTTTAAAAAATTAAAATTGCAGTGTAAATTAATACAAAATACCCTATATAAAAAAACTAAAAAAAAAAAACTGGATGAATATTCAATAATCTAATAGAAAAATATACAAATTATAAAGTCAAACTACTTATTTGGCAATTGAAGGATACTGTCAAAAACATAGAGTATATACTATACTTATATAACATATATCATTTGGTGTCTAAGTCAAGTTGCCTACAATTCTAAGTTGAGTCTCAAGTCAATTTTTTTTCTACTTAATTGTGACACCAACAAAAGTCATTTTTAAAAGTTAGATCAGGTAGAAATACTCTAGATCATTATGGTAACATAGTTGCATGTTACCACTTTTTCCAGTGTGGTCTCTCTACAACAGTTTACTTGTCACCCAGCCAGGTTAATACAAGAGAGCAGGTTTGAAGCAGTGAATATTCTAAACGAGTGATTGACACGCCCAGTGTGAGATACTCCCCCTGTGACAGGCCTATACCAGAGTAGTGTCAGTGCGCTATATTGAGCCTATAATTAGCCTGCCTCTAATTCATATCGTGCTGCGTATTTATTATACACAACAGAGTGTTTGCTTGTCTGCATTGCTACAGAAACTGCCCTACTGTGGGGAGTCTGTCACTATGCTCACTAGTTAGTGGCATGATTGACAGTTCTCCATCCCCTCCCATAACCAGAAACAAGGGAGATGGTTGCTTACCTGCAAATGACAGCAATAGCTGTTAAATGTACACTTTACATTACAGTGGCTATGTCATACATTGAAATGTAATACATATAAAGAAACACAATAAAACAACAAAAAGCCTCACAAAAATAATTGCTCATGACCTTTATATTGTCTGTGGTATTATTATTGTTTATTTTAGTAGTATTCTAGGGCTGTAAATTGATATATGAAATGAAATGCCGATTAATTAATCAAAATTAATCACATATATCAATATTTGCTAGGAACGGCCTCAAAATAAAAATAAAAAACTATATAAATAATACATGATCATTTATTAATAATAATAAAAATAATAATATATATATATATATACATATACATACAGTGCATCCGGAAAGTATTCACAGCGCTTCACTTTTTCCACATTTTGTTGTTACAGCCTTATTCCAAAATGGATTAAATTCATTATTTTCCTCAAAATTCTACAAACAATACCCCATAATGACAACGTGAAAGAAGTTTGTTTGAAATCTTTGCAAATTTATTAAAAATAAAAAACTTAAAAAAAATCACATGTACATAAGTATTCACAGCCTTTGCTCAATACTTTGTTGAAGCACCTTTGGCACCAATTACAGCCTCAAGTCTTTTTGAGTATGATGCTACAAGCTTGGCACACCTATTTTTGGGCAGTTTCTCCCATTCTTCTTTGCAGAACCTCTCAAGCTCCATCAGGTTGGATGGGGAGCGTCAGTTCACAGCCATTTTCAGATCTCTCCAGAGATGTTCAATCGGGTTCAAGTCTGGGCTCTGGTTGGGCCACTCATGGACTTTCACAGAGTTGTCACGGAGCCACTCCTTTGTTATCTTGGCTGTGTGCTTAGGGTCGTTGTCCTGTTGGAAGATGAACCTTCGCCCCAGTCTGAGGTCCAGAGCGCTCTGGAGCAGGTTTTCATCAAGGATGTCTCTGTACATTGCTGCATTCATCTTTCCCTCGATCCTGACTAGTCTCCCAGTTCCTGCCGCTGAAAAACATCCCCACAGCATGATGCTGCCACCACCATGCTTCACTGTAGGGATGGTATTGACCAGGTGATGAGTGGTGTCTGGTTTCCTCCAGATATGACGCTTGCCATTTAGGCCAAAGAGTTCAATCTTTGTTTCATCAGACCAGAGAATTTTGTTTCTCACGGTCTGAGAGTCCTCCAGGCGGGCTGTCATATGCCTTTTACTGAGGACTGGCTTCTGTCTGGCCACTCTACCATACAGGCCTGATTGGTGGAGTGCTGCAGAGATGGTTGTTCTTCTGGAAGGTTCTCCTCTCTCCACAGAGAAATGCTGGAGCTCTGTCAGAGTGACCATCGGGTTCTTGGTCACCTCTCTGACTAAGGCCCTTCTCCCCCGATCGCTCAGTTTGGCCGGGAGGTCAGCTGTAGGAAGAGTCCTGGTGGTTCCAAACTTCTTCCATTTACGGATGATGGAGGCCACTGTGCTCATTGGGACCTTCAATGCTGCAGAAATTTTTCTGTACCCTTCCCCAGATCTATGCCTCGATACAATCCTGTCTCGGAGGTCTACAGACAATTCCTTGGACTTCATGGCTTAGTTTGTGCTCTGACATGCACTGTTAACTGTGGGACCTTATATAGACAGGTGTGTGCCTTTCCAAATCATGTCCAATCAACTGAATTTACCACAGGTGGACTCCAATCAAGTTGTAGAAACATCTCAAGGATGATCAGTGGAAACAGGATGCACCTGAGCTCAATTTTGAGTGTCATGGCAAAGGCTGTGAATACCTATTTACATGTGATTTTTTATTCGTTTTTTATTTTTAATAAATTTGCAAAGATTTCAAACACACTTCTTTCACGTTGTCATTATGGGGTATTGTTTGTAGAATTTTGAGGAAAATAATGAATTTAATCAATTTTGGAATAAGGCTGTAACATAACAAAATGTGGAAAAAGTGAAGCGCTGTGAATACTATCCGGATGCACTGTATATAGTATATACATACATATATATATATATATATATATATATATATATATATATATATATATATATATATATATATATATATATATATATATATATACTGCCGGTCAAAAGTTTTGAAACACTTGACTGAAATGTTTCACATGATCTTAAAAATATTTTGATCTGAAGGCGTATGCTTAAATGTTTGAAATTAGTTTTGTAGACAAAAATATAATTGTGCCAACATATTAATTTATTTCATTACAAAACTAAAATGTAATAAAAAAAAAAAGTTTTTGAAATTGATGACTTGGACCAAATAATAATGAAAAGCAGCCAATAAGTGCCCAACATAGATGGGAACTCCTTCAATACTGTTTAAAAAGCATCCCAGGGTGAAACCTCAAGAAGTTGGTTGAGAAAATGTCAAGAGTGCATGTCTGCAAATTCTAGGCAAAGGGTGACTACTTTGAAGATGCTAAAATATAATTCAGTTTTGATTTATTTTGGATTTTGTTTAGACACAACATAATTCCCATATTTCCATTTATGTTATTCCATAGTTTTGATGACTTTACTATTATTCTAAATTTGAAAAAAAAAAAAAAAAAAAATATATATATATATATATATATAATAAAGAATGAGTAAGTGTTTCAAAACTTTTGACCAGTAGTGTATATATATATATATATTCAATATACAGTATATTATAATATAATATAATATAATAAATATTTCGATTGATACTGAGAACTTTATTAGGAACACTATGGTTCAAATAATGCTCGATGTTGTTTTCTACTTTTGTAACCCATCCGCCTCAAGATTCAACGTGTTGTGCATTCTGAGATGCTATTCTGCTCACTACAATTGTGCAGAGAGGTTATCTGATAGCCTTTTTCCACCAACATGGTTCGGGGTGGGTTCCTGGGCCGGTGCGAATTCTTGAACTGTTCCACGCGTTTCCGCCACAGAAAAGGCCATTCCAGGACCGAAAACGTGGTTCGCCCCAAAAGCTTGCTGGTCTCCATGCAGGAACCGATTATGTCAGGGGGTGGAGGACGGGATAATGTTTCGTCACCAAATTTTTCCAAAACAACAACAGTAGTTACCATCTGCATCAAAGTGTATTTCTTCACTCTATAAAACAATACAAAACCCACAAAATTATCTGTGTCAAGTTAAAAGTAGTTGAAAATCACCTCTCGAGATCCCTGCCTTCTGTTGTGCATTGTCCAGCTATCAAGAATGTGTCCTGGATCTTGTTCTGTGGCTGCGCTGCTTGTGAGGTTTGTTAAGGCGCGTTAATTGCACCTTTCTGATGCAGCTCATAAAAACACAAAGTTTGGTAGGATGGTAGGAAAATACTTACTTTTATTACAGTATTTCCGTACAGATCAGGGCTGCGTTTCCCAATAACAATCGATCTTAGCAAAGAGTGTTTTCTACAAGCAAATTTACAACGTTCGTTATTTTTACAATGAATGTTATTTGTAACATGAATGTGCGAGGATGTGCTTTAAGTGCTACTTAAGAGAGATTCTGTCCATTTCACAGTGCTGAAATGTGACCGTATAGTGCTGCTCGTCATCGTAACTTCATTATATTTGTGCGTAACTTTAAAATAATTTGTAATTTACCTCGCTAACATTTTTAAAAAATATTTTCTTGAATATTCATCCTAATTAATTGCATATTTACATATTTTATTTTGCAATAATTTTTTTGCAGAACAATCTTTTTCTTTTACACAATCTGCTTCCATAATCAGGTGTGCATGTGTAATATTTCGTTTTCACAAATTCCTCTCGATATAAAAGCTTCCAGGATTAGTGAAGACAGTGGAGGCCCTGTGTATGATCCTGCTAATAACAAGCATTCATTGAATATTATGAGGTTCACTGTTATTGCGGAGCACAAAATTAGTAGACGTTTGGAAGATGTGCTTTAGGGACATTAAACAAAAAAGCGGAGGTCTGCTCTTGTGATAATGGTGACAGCAATGCTACAGGTGCGGTGCTACACAGCTTGTAGTGCTGGCAAGAGAGCCTTTGGTGTCAGAGAGGAAGAGGAGACAAGGATAAAAGCATCTGCCAAATGAATAAATGTAAATGTAGGATTATGAGCAAATATATATATATATATATACGGACGATTTTCATGCACGGCAGCAAGTTAATTTCTTTTTTCTAAATATTAATTTATACAGTTGTCTGCATAAATAATGTCACAACTTTGTTGTTACCAACTAGTCCAACTAGTCCACATAAATAACTATATTTATTTACTAATTAATCTATTCATCCATTTAGACTATCTATTTTATGCATTTCATTATTATTATTATTATTATTATTATTATTATTATTATTAAACTTGTCTGTTAAAATACAAATAAATAAAACACATATCCTGATATTAATGTCTCAGCATAAAGTGTAGCTATTGGTACTTAAATTGTATGAAGTGAAATTTCACGATTGTCCTGCAGGTGTCTGCATAAGTCTGTGTGCTTAAGTTGCTCTTAGCGCTGTACAATTACTCCAGAGCACTCATAAATCTACAAGCATTTTCAAGTACTATTTTAGATACGATGCTTTTGGGAAACGGGCCGCATAACTAAGATGAATCATAAGATGGATTCTATGATCTGCTTAGGCTTATGATGCTTTTGGGAAACGAGGCCCTGGAGACATGATTAATTGTGTACATTTTTAATGCGTTATTTTCAATATAATTAATCACGCTAAATGATTTACACGTTGAAAAGACAGCACTAAATTATACTGTAATATGAACACTGGAAAGTGTATTCACTATTTTAATTACAATATCAAGACACATTACTCACATATTAATCATTATTACTCTGCTCTCTGAAATACCTGATTCCGATTAGTCAGTTGCAGCATTCTGCGTTCAAATATATATATTTTTTGTAATAATACCGTTATATTATTATATTAATATTATTATATGGTAATAACCGTTAAATTGTGTTATTGACAGTTGTCCCAGGCAACCTTGGAGCAACCTGGAGTTAAGTGCCTTGCTCAAGGACACAATGGTGGTGGCAGTGGGGATTTAACCGGCAACCTTCTGCTTACCAGTTCTGTGCTTTAGCCCACTATGCCACCACCACTCCTGTTTGATAATCTTGGGGGAAAATATATATATATATATATATATATATATATATATATATATATATATATATATATATATTCTCAGAGCAGCAAGTGGCAGCACATTTATTGAGGAGGTGATCATGTAGGTGGATACCTCAAATGCAACACAGATATTCAGATTATTTTTCTTACCTTTAATCATGTTGTACATTGTGTATGCATGAACAGTGAAAATGAATCAGAACTGATGACTTTTGCACATTGCATCCCTTCAACCTTCAAGAGCAAATACAGTAAGCTAGTACAAAACAACCTGCAATTATTTTGCGCAGGACATTTAATGAACATGTTGTTCCACCAGGTCATAAATTAGGTTGATTTATCAGTCCATTGTATTGTAATGGACAGCTGAGATTAGTTAACCCAAAATGTCTCAATGTGTTATGTTATTTTTCTCATGTCACCAAGAAAAATTGCCTTTATGTTTATCTGTTTGGTGCTGTGCCACATTTAAAAAGCTATTAGGACTTTTTTTTTTCATCAATTGCATATCTAACTGCACTAAAAACCAATTTATTTTATCTCAAAGATCTATTTTTACTTGATCTATCTCATAAAAAATGACTTTGTTGGTGTAACCGAATTTGTCATGTTGATTTAGTCATTTTTGACAAATAAAACCAGTAAATTTAGATGTTACCAGATTAAACACTATATTTAGGTTAACTGACAAAACATTTTGTATTGTGTTTTGACAATAATATTACCACTTGTGGTAATTTTGTTATTTCTTAGCTAAACTGATAATGGTTTGCAGCATACTGTATATACTGTGCAGAATGAAGACTAAATCAATAATGATCACTGGTGCCTTGTGGTAGTGTTGGGTTTGAGTCCACCTTAGTCGAGTCCGAGTCAAGTCCATGTCTTTAAACAATCAAGTCCGAGTCCAAAAGGGGCTGAGTCAGACTCAAGACCGAGTCCATAACAGGCTGAGTCCGAGTCAAGTCCGAGTCCAAATTAATCTGTTCATGAATCTGAATTAAAATCAGGAACCATTAGAAATTTTTTTTTATTCTACTACACTTCACACTTTTCAGTCCTCCTGCTGTGTCCAGGTGTAGCCTACTTCCCTAAAATTAAGATCCATTTTTTTTATGACAAACTCTCCTTGAGCTGACGTTGTTCTTTTCACATTATATTTAGTATGGATAATAGGTGAATAGAGACTTCTCCCCTCACTTGTGTTCTTCATTGTATTTTCTGACTTTTTTGTCATTGAAACGCAAGTGCTAGCTTTACAAGTAACACAGAGGTTGCACTACAAATATGTGACGGACTGAGTTGTACAATTTCCATGGTCTATTTCATCCATCTTATTATTTTAAATATACCTAATACATAGCATATTTGATTTTGTCTCGATATAGTTAACATTTTCAGTTAGAAATGGCTTGCGTAGTAACGTGAGCCTGATAAAACATTTGTTCTATTTAATCATTTGCAGAGTTGGGGAACATAATTTTAAAATTGTACTTACATTATTGATGTTTCTGAATGACAGTGGCAGAGCACGTGTGGCGATCTCTTTCACGCACACACATATAGCAGGCGCGCGGGCGAGAGAGAGAGAGAAAGTACTTTGAAAGAGTGCGCTGCTGCTCTTAGCCAGAATAATCACACGTAAGGACATATACGGGTGAAAACTGATATGCAGTATCAAATACACAGAATGTATGATAGTACTAACTGTAGAGAGTGCATCATTATGAAGACAAAGCCAAATCCCGGACATTTAGAGGCAATTTTGAAATCCCGGCCGGATGCTTTTTTCAGGTCTGAAAAAGAGAACATGTCCGGGAAAAAGAGGATGTATGGTCACCCTATGTTACGTTATTTGTTTGCTTGTTTGTTTGTCATTGCATCACAAATGCCATGGACTCGGCTGGACTCGGAAAACAATCCCAAGTCGTAAAGGCTCGAGTCCGAGTCAAGTCTGAGTAAAAATGCATCCGAGTCCATGACAAGTCCAAATCCATTAAAATTGGACTCGTGACTCGGACTGGAGTCTGAGTCCGAAGTTCGGTACCCCAGCTCTACCTAGTGGTGTTCTGGTTGTTTTCATTCTGAAAAACAAGTGTTCAGAAACAAGTTAATTCTTTAAATTGTGCTGAAGGATGAAAGCAGTATAATCATCATAAGCTCTAATTGATCCCTAAATCTGAAAAACAAAAAGTCAGCATTCAGCAAATTCATGAAAAATGTATCCAAATGTACTTGATGAGATTACGTAACATACATTGCATCAATATAATATTCATGTGTAAAGCTTCTCACATTTTTATTTATCTTTCTAGTGCATAATTCATGGAGGTTGAGATATTCAATGACCCTACAGCCGTTATGTTTCTTCCTCAACCGTTTCTGGTGCTATAATTCAGCCGATGGAGACTTGACTGTGATGGAGGGCACTGTCTGCCAATCAGGATGTATTAAGAATTCCCTCTGTATTACTCCAGGTCAATATTTGTCAGAACCATTTGAGCACATCTTAAAACAGCTGAGACCCATTCATTATTCAGAGGCAGCTTCGAGTCCAGGGGAAGTCAGTGGGGAGATGTCAGTTGAAATGGATGGATGTGAGAGAGCTGACCTGCCTGCTTTATTATTGGGTTTAAGGTGGCAGTTATAGGAAATATGAATAGACATTGATACACTGTAAAACAATTTGTGTGAGTTTACAGTAAATTCCTGGCTACTAGTTGCATGACTTTCACAGGATATTTTACAGTAGTATTTCTACAATTTATTACAATTAAAAGACCAATGAACAGGACCAATACATGACTATAATGTAGCAGTGCTGTGCTGTAGAATCACAATAATCATCAGTATTATTTTATTTACAGTGTTTGTTCATTGTCACCATCGACTTTTGTATGCTGAATGTTGATATCTTGCGTGCCTGACAGACAACTCATGATAAAAAGTTAATGAGCGATAAAACCAACCATATTATAGCCTAGCTTCGCATAAATCCCTTCCTTGTTGTTTATGTAAAATAATACTATTTCTTTACTTTTAAATGCATCACATGGTGTAGTTTGTACATTATGGGCCGACATAGTCAACCACTAAATTGACTATTTTCTCCATACTTTACAGTACAATAAATTTAATTAAAAATAAAAAAAAGATAAGTTCCCATCCAAAGGGAACACTAAACACCATAATGGTGATTTCAAACGAAAAACAAAATTTTCCCATAATGCAGTGTGATATATATTCAAATTAGTTTTTTCACAGTAATTTGTTGTGTTTTGACAGAAAATGACCTAGCCTGCATTCGTTTTACAGTAAAATATTTATAACAGTATTTTATTGTAAGAAATAACTTAAATCCTGTAAAATCCTGGCAATTTTTTACAGTGTAGAGATGAAATATTAGTAGACAGCATTGAAAGGGGCCAACTACTGATACAAAGATACTTGTGCACTCAGATACTGAGTCAGATGAGGCAAAGAGCTCACCACTGTATGAGCAATGAAAAGGTGTTCATTTTAGGAGGATGTACATTATATGAGGAGGAATGGATCAATGGTGATATTGATCGGAGTAGAAAGAATTCTAAATACAACAGCACTGGAAGAGAATAAACCATATTAGAATTGAGAGTGAAGAAGAGGCTATTCTCACTGCAGTAGGGAAAAGATAGGAGGGGTAGACTAGGAAAATCCATTTTCACAATTATCTTTCCATTATTTATGATGTTTTCTATTGGTTTGGTATATAAAAATGGTTACTGCACAGATTCTCTTCCAAGACTTCAGTAAAAACCCTTTGACACAGTGTGTGATTGACTGTGGATTCAATATTCTCTGTTTATGACATTGCAAGGATTATGGATTAACTTTGTGCTCCAATTTTTGAAACAAAGTTTTTGCACCATGTTTGCTATAACAAAACTCCACAAAGATCTGCCTCATCCTCACTTCTAAATCAGCTTCATCCACCATAATATGCTGGAGTTTGGATAATGGAGTCTTTATACCACACCACTTTGTGCCAGTGGCAGGCCGTGCATTAAAAGTCTAGGCATTCAGTGTGATTCGTGCCATTAAGAAAACACAGTTTCGCAATGAATAAGACACCCTATGCCTTTGGGCATCAAACATTATGTCACATCTAACTAGTAATACCAATTGACATTTTAAAAACACATCTACGCACAAAAGCCAGAACTTGAAACGACACTTAATGCTCAAGCAAGCCTAATTTTGAACTGCAGCATGACTGTTTTGTGAAATGAACTTCTCCCGAACAGACATTCAAAAATCATAATTTTTCAAAAGAATCTACCAAGGAGGTCTATAATACCTGGAGAAATCGATCTAATAATATTTGCGATTTAAATGTTGCTTGCATTACATTTCGTTTCGTTAGGGTACACGGTTATGTTGCGTTCCATTCAAGTTGGATGTGGGATATTCATACTTGATATCTCCGACCATAAATACATTCCATTCCCCGATATTTGGAAGATGACGTTTAAGGAAACAAAACTGCAACGCTCCCATTCGCTTAGCAGGGGTTTGACTCTCTTTAGAGATGTCTCCTAGCAACCCAACTGATAAGCAATGCTGCAGTGCATGCATTTGTGCTTCAGGTGAACAATTATCAAAAGAGATTATAAAGTTTTATACACCTGTTTCTGCAGGCCTTTGTTAAACAAGCTTTACTATCATGTAATGTGGAAACAAACTCATTTATCGATATTACTTAATAAAGTGAATGTTTATCACTTACTTTGTATATCTCCCTGAGTGTGGACATGTTTGTGTGACATCATGCCCCTGCATCTCGGTGAAATCGGCACAAGCCTACAAGTTGTAATTCTGACTTCAAGATGCATTTCATTGCACTTTTCTTAGTAGGAAGTTGTAAAATTCGACTTTCTGAGTTGAATGGAACGCAGCACTACTTTTCAAAACTGACACTGAATGCTCAAGCAGCCTAATTTACACTTAGAAAACTCCTGATGTTGCCATAACAATGCAAAAAGCACTTACCAATTTGCTTGAAGTGAAAATCAGTCCTCCTTTCCTGATTAATAAATTAAGCAATCACACAGTCATGCAGAACATCTCGTGTTTTTAAATCCATAAGGATCTCTTTCTCAATAGCGATAGCGGCAGTAATGACAGTCGACTCCTCAGCAAGATCTGGCGCTCTTCGCTTTCAAATTACGTCACTTAAAGCGTGATTGCGTCACTCAAGGCCAGCTAGAAGGCCTCAACCTGGACATAGATTCCTAAAGATCACACCCACCAAGAACAAATAAATCAGTCTGATTGGCTGATGAATCTGATAATCTCACTTTAGTTGCCCATTCATTTGCACTGTTGAGGGATTCTGAAGAAATTCTGAAGGCCTGGGGGGGTGGAGCTCAGACTCACGTGCTGCTTTGGGCATGTGATATGTGAAACAGTTGTTATGCTTCGCTTGTAAGAATTAAGGAATAAATTCTGACTGGATAAACTTTGCGTTTTACTCTGTTTGTTTGTAGATTAAATATATAAGCAAAAAGGTGATTGAGAATGAAAGAATGAAAAATATTTAATTATTTGGCATGTTAGGCCAGCAGAGAAGGCTTTGCTGGCCCTGAGAATTCGCCACTGCTTTGTGCCATATCAAGAGTGAATGGAACTCTTTTTTTTTTTTGTCATGCTCTGAGATGTGTCTATTTTAACCCTTAAATTCATGGGAATTTCACCAAACACTCTTCCATATTCAGGTCTTTAGAAACCCAGCACTGATATCTATCAAAAATGGATCTACAAAATGTAGAGTGTCAAATTTTCATATACATTATGATATGTATGTATACACTTATGAAATACTGATAATTCACCATTGTTGTTAATTTAATGTTGCACAGGAAATCAATGTGATATAGTGTTTATTTGTATGAATATAGTACTCATTCCTCTTGTAATAAACAAAGAAATAGATATCCTGTGATAGTAAACTTAAATTGATATGAATTATTCATAAAAATATAATTTATGGAAGTGCAAAAAAAAGACACTCTTACATACCTAGTGTCTCTAATGACCCTATACACTCTTGGTGTTTTTTTTAATTTTTTAATTTTTTTTTTTTTTTTATTGTGCAATTTTTTATAAGAAAGAGATTGAGGAATACTAAAGAGATGTGGACATCACAAAAAAACAATTTTGTTATTGTTATAAGATTCGAGGTATGCCTTTAAGGGTTAATGAAATGCTCACATTTATTCAGAAACATTTCAATGGGTACCACATTCTTAACCTTTCAGATACTTCCACATCCTTAACATTAATGGAATAATTTCAAACTTGTATTACTTTTTTCTTCTTCTTTGGGACACAAAAGGATTACGACAGAATGTCAAAGCTGCTCTTTTCCATACAATGCAAATGTTCTAACCAAGATTATTAGAAAATAACATATATTTCAGTCTGTTCCTCATAGAAAGTTATTGTTTGGCTTTATAAGACTCGGAATATTGCGCACGAGTCATATGGGATACTTTTATGGTATTATTTGTATTTTTTTGGAGCTTGACAGCCCCTGATCCCCATTTTCATTGTATGGAAAAGAGCAGCTTGGACATTCTGCTGAATATTCCTTTAGTATACCACAGAAGAATGAAAGTCATATGGGTTTGGAATGAAATGAGGTAAATAGTGACAGAATGTTCTTTTATGGGTGAAATTTCACTGGAAGAATACTTTAAAGCTTGGAAAAGACAACTTTGAAATACTCACCCCAAAAGTGAATTTTGGTTCCTTAAAAAATATGAACAGAGCATCAGCCTTTTGAAGCTGGTGATGACTCAGCACGATTGGTTCAGTAGCCTTCATCATAAGGAATATATTAGAACCCTCTCATGGGATGTTACAAGGAATGGTATAAACAAGACAGCAGGTCAGCCAGCCTGTAACCCTGTTCTTGAGGAACAGACGTGTTGGACAATCTTTGAATTGCTCATTTGCATGCTGGTTAACAGACAGCCTCTCATAGGCTAATAACAGGTAATGTCCTTGAGTCAGTGCTGGGCAGCTTTGAGATTGATGTAATTTGGGAAGCTTGTCTGTCTTGAGCTACACAATATGGGCAAGGATTATGCTGATGACAATGGTGAGCCAAAGAATCCTTAGAGCTGACGGCATCGGAAGAGGAAATGATAGCGGCACAGTTAGAGCAAGACAGGTGGAGGATAAACTGACAGAAAACAAATAGTGAGCAAAACTTGATTGCATTAGAAAAGAGAGGGAGCTGTAACTCATTCTTCATTCTTCAAAAAACGGCTGACAAGGCAAAGAGATGAACACGTTTTTAAAGGAAGTTGACAAAGCCGGTCAGTACAAGCTGACAAGCTTGAATTTCCCCCTAGAATATTTTGTAATATATTCTGCATATACACACCAAGAGAGGTTCCTTGTCCTCACTGTGTGCTATAATTTTCACTCTTCAAATATTTCATGAAATTAAACATGTTTTGAGCTTTATGCATACTGTTCAATTTGTAATTGAATAACATTTCATTAAATGGTAACACTTTACAATAAGGTTCCATTCTTTAACATTAGGTAATGCATTAGGTATCATGAATAAACAATTAACAATATATTTTTTACAGCATTTATCAATCTTTGTTAATGTTAGTTAATAAAAATACAGTTGTTCATTGTCAGTCCATGTTAGTTCATAATGCATTAACTAATGTTAACAAACAAAAGTTTTGATTTTAAAATTGATTAGTATATGTTGAAATTAACATGAACTGAGATGAATAAATGCTGTTGTAGTGCATCGATGTAGAAGAAAACTAAGAGAAATTGAACAATTCCATGCAGAACTACTTAAATCTAGAATCTACACTGGCATTCCTCTGAGCTATAAAGAAATTCAGACTGGTGCCAGCAATACTGAGTTTGTCACATATGGCAAATCTTAACTGTGGGTGAAGCACAGTGAAACTCCTCGGTTTTTTATGTTAATCAGATAAACCCCCAACTCATCACATTACTGATCATTTTAGGGACTGTTCTATGACCGCCATGGAAACCTCCATTGTTCTTCAATATAACCAACTCTCTGCACTTAAAATTATAATATTAATCATGAAGCATGTTTCTGGCTCACAAGCTCACATTAAGCTTAATTTATGATCATTTGACATGGACTTTGGATGCTAAATTAAATAATGCTTGTTCACCTGGCATGGTCTGTAGACTCCATAAAGTTCATTTTTCTGTTACAGATTATTTCCAATTCATCTTCTGTCCAAGTGTTGGTCACTTACCAACGCGTGTTTATGTTTGTCTCTGTGTTAGTTTGGTTGTTTATTAGTTTAGTTGTATGTTGTAGATTAGTTAATAAAGTATTGTTTGTATTCAAAGAAAATTTGACTGTGTATTTTATAAAATCATATCGGTCCCTAGAAATCTGTCGATCCTAGAAAGCTGCATTGCTCATAAACCGTATTTAAATCTATTTGTGATTTTATTTTCAATGGCCATGAAAGTAGTATTACTGTAAGAATGAATCTTACGTGCTGATCAGCTCACCGCTGGCCGAAGACTTTGATCGGCTGTAAACATTATTATTTAATTAATTAATATTCCCCAAATCAATCAGTAATCCCCTTATTGAGCTAAATTCCTTGCAGTAGTGGTTGCAAATTGATGCAGGAATAAGCTTAAAGCCATAGGTTTACCATTATGCAAATTCCCTACATAAAATTGGTGATGAATGCTGGCAGTTGTAAAGGTACCCTGTTACAATGTCGCTAATTCCCTACACTGTAAAAGTATTGTTAGTTCATGTTAACTAATGTTGTTAACTAATGTTAACAAATGGAACCTTATTGTAAAGAGTAACCCATTCAATTAATCAGTAATCTGATTAAACATATAGCCTATATAAGATGCATTTGAGTGAGGTGATTAACCCTAAGGTGGGCTTGGAGATGTCATAGGTGGGTATTTGTGATTTGGGGGTGGGGGGGGGGGTGCTCAGACTACTTATTTTCATGTCTGTAATTGGCATAACATGGCGTAATTGTTAAGATCATAAGGCCCATTCCACCTATATTTCCCATATTAAAAATATATTGAAATAAATAAACAGATAAATCATAAGATTGAAGTGGGCCCTGGCAACCTTATTCTTTGTATACTACCTACATTACTAAGGAATAAAATACAGCAATATTTATGTGAAACTGTTTGTGCTGCCATCTTGACCAGGACTCCCTGGAAGAAGAGATCTTGTATCTCAATGGGACTTTCCTGGCTAAATAAAGGATGAAAAAAAAATAAAATAAAGAAATAGCATACACTTTTAGAGTAAGTAGAATTACAGCCTTAAAGCAAATTAGAGTCCCCCCCAATGCAAGGATGGAGTGGAGAGAAATACATTAGATGTGGTAATGGGGAGATCAATAAAATATTAAGAACCTAAAGTTTGAACAGAGATGTGAACTGCTTAAAGAAATAATGATATAATATTAAATGGTGATTCTTTCTCTTAGAAATGTAATTATCCATTATACTGCCCTAAAAAGGCAAATGCATTTAGTTATGACTGAAATCAGGTCTTGAGTTTGGATCATTGATAATATCTTGCAGTGTCGTTTATTTCTATGTTGTAATCAAAAGCACGTTATAATCGTCATGATGAGTATTTTTAGTTTCGTTATCATTAACATAATAAAAAAAAAACACTTTGTAAACGAACAATTTAGTCAGTAATTTGTTTGACAAGTTTAACACTGCCAACAACAAAATTGAATCAAATGAATGCCATGCACATCCTAGCCTGGCCACCAACTCTGTATAATCCAGCTTTTTTTGCTTGCATTGACAGATAATGAAGCCTGCAATGGGGTCATGCAGTCTATATTCTATGGGGAATGTCCATATGAATGGGTTGCATTGACCACTTTTCATTCCCAGCCTGGAACTGGAGCTTCTTAATTCAGGGGCACCCATTGAAACAGATGATTTTACCAAGCAACATCAAACAACATTAGCCGTAGTTGAGACTCTTAATGTAAACATGATAAATTGGGTGTCAAGAAATATGGTCTATGCCATTGATCGTGGAACAAGTACGGATATTTCGCTGAGTCTTTTCATTCTCAGCACTTCATTAACTATTCAGGCTCTGCTGCAGGCGTTTGGGACACACAGGGCTGTTTAGCATTGCGCTGTGACTCTGAGATCCCAGTTTCTCTTGCCAGGATGCTTTCTCCTGAGCTATGATTAAAATGCCCTGTTATTCCTCTGCACTTGCTGAAGAAGCTCCAACGGGCTTTGTGTCTCCACTGAGGCCTACCTTTGTACATCCCAAATTAAATTAATGTACATTTACTTGAAAATAGGATTGCATTATGTTTCTTAGTTATGTTAAAATGAATTGTTTTAATGTTTCAACTAGCAGAAACATTTAATGTTTTAGGGTGCTTTTACACTGGAGCTTTTGGTGCAGACCCAAGTCTGTTTGAGGTCAGAATTCGGTTTGTAAGCAGTTTTCAAAACTCGTATGTACCCGCAAGCTATATCGGAATCTTCTTGAAATGGTGTTCTGGGGTACGGTTTATGTGGTGATGTTTAATTTGTATCTTTGCATGCTCCCAGTCACACTTATAGTATTATGCATTTTTCATAACTGCTTGTCTCTGAATATATTGTGTTTGAAAAGCAACTCACATTTTACACATTCCTTGCAATGTATCCACAGCAAAGTAACACCATTCTGTTCATCCATGTAAAATGTTTGTGATAATCCAAAAGACAAAAACTTTAATCTTGTGCGAAACCGCGTCCACATGCGTTGACATTGTATTTTGGCTTCGCTATACACAATGCATAATTGAAATTAATTTAAACAGACTGAATACTGTTCACAAAACTCTAGATTGACATTTCTGCCACACCGAGTCACGTGACACAACAACATGGCGTTAATTTCCATAAAGGCTTCTACAGGCACAGAGCCAACAAAAGTGCCTCTGGTAAGAAACCTCTATAATTTTTTTAATTGAAACTTATTCAGGTGTAAAGCATAGTGTCTCTTGTTTTGTTTGACATGCCCTTTTAAAAAATGCTATAATTTTTCCCGTGTCAGCGCTCTAATAAACATCATGTCCACATACGTGGATTTTGGGACATGATTCCCTCAAAAGTTGAAAAAACATGTTAGTTATTTTGAATAACTTTCAATCATAACAAATCTGTGGTTCATTTCACTTTTTTTATATTTTTATAATATTTTTGTTATATTTTATTTTGTTATCACTGTACAATACGGTTATATTCATTAATATTAGTAAATGCATTCTTATGTTCACTGTGCATTATCACTTTGAGAATCAATGGGTTCATCCAAAAGCTGAAACATTTCGCTTTCTGAGGTTTTATATGGAGTTCAAATGAAAATAAGGTGCATTTCAAACTGTTCTGAGATCAGGGCAGACAGACAGCACACTGGAGGTTAAATCATTCACTAAATATGGAGCAAGGGAGCAAGGCAACATTCTATAGCTCTCAATGCAGCTAAGTGCATTCACTCATAAAATCTGACCAAAAGTTCAGTTTAAGGCTGCCACATGGAGGACCACTCAACATATTTGTCAGACATGGAACAATGATAATCAGTACATAGATTCAAAATGTATAATGTATAATTTTATTTTAACATTGTTGGCAGTGATTTGATGATACTGGCCATTACTTTGAATCAGAATTCATTATGCTAATATCTGATGTAACTGTAACTTCTCAAAAACATGAATAACCAACACTCCTGGAAACATAAACAATTTGATGAAAAAATCTATAGCTTGGTATTATTTAAACAACTTATTTCACAACTTTCACAACAGTACCACTGTCCACATATGTGGACATACATTTTTAGGAAAACTATTTGCACGTTTATTAAGTGCTATTCGTTACAAATCAAAAAGAGAAATGGAAAATGCGCACAGCAGTCACGCTCAGGTCACAGGAGGTTAAACACAGTGAAGCTAGAGATATCTACTCTCAGAAAAAAAGGTACCATTTAAGGTACTAAGCCACTGGGAGTGGTACCCTTGTTTTGCGTGCATGTGCATGCCATTAAGGAGACAAAAATGTACTTTTTTTGTTGTTGTTGTTGTTGTTGTTGTTCTCAGAGGAGGAACAATTTGCCAACACCAAGGTAACTAATAGTGCTTTTATTTGTTTCTGGCTTGCCAAGTTTGCTAATATTTGGCTGAAGTTAATAAAAGTTAATAAAAAATAGTGTATGTTTAGTATATCTTCATGATTTTATAATGATGGTTTAACTAGTATTGTAGCTGTGATGAGAAGGAGGGTGTGGCCGGGCCGTGAGGGTACACGTCTGGCGCTGAATCAGCTGATCAGCGGGAGAGCAAGATAAAGGGGAGCCAGAGACGCCAGTTCAGGAGAGAGAGAGACGCACGTGGCCGCGCTGCATGTGTGTCTGTGTTCGTTTATGTTTTATGTTGTTTTAAGTTCATTTATACCATTAAACCTCTATGTTGACTGTTAAACCGGTTCCCGCCTCCTCCTTGCCCATCCTTATACTGTTACAGTAGCATACATTGTTTTTTTTACACACCTTTTTCGTCAGGGAAGTAGATTATGAGCTCATTAAAATAAAAATAAAAAATATCAATATATTCTCATATACTATTTTCATATAATACTTATCAAATATTTTGTAAATAAATATCCTTTTTAGCTAGTCTGGGAACTTTTACCTTTCTGCATGTTCGTGTCCGGTGGCATACATGAGCCCTCATGATGATAAACCTCTCTGCTTTTTTTCATTGCTTTCCATTTTGTAACATGGGCAGTGTTTTTTCTGTGTATTAGCAGAGTAAAACCGGGGGGGGGGAAGCGGTTCCTAAAAACTGGAACATGTGATCATCCTCCATAGCGCACTCACTCCAATGTTTACTTTTCACACCATCGCCACAGACGGATCTGTTACGGACATTCTCCTGATTTCACAACACCACAGTGGAAAAAGAAACTGTGAAACTGCGCCAACTGGTCTGGATTGGCACGGAACAGTACAGTTTTGCAATGAGAACTGTTCGACCTGATGGTGGAAAAGCAGCTATATACAGTAAATGTATCTTTAAAGGTATACAATAGGTCCTTAGGGTACATTTATTTACCCAAAACTATGATTTTAACTAGAGGTACAAAAAAGGTCCCTTTGATGGTACCACCCTAGTGACTGCCCTTGTACCTAAACCTATTTTTCTGAGAGTGTAGCTACAGTGTTAAACAAATGCCTCTATATCTTACGGTGATGCTCAAATGACACAAATGTACTGTGGTTCAGATCTAGGGTTGCCAACTTTTCACCATGTGAATATGAGAAGCTTGGGGTTCCCCTCGAGCGTTTCGACGCTAAAATACAGGACAATAGGTGTCTTTATAACAGCCAAGATACGGGATGTCCTGGCTTATATGGGACAGTTTGCAATCCTATTCGAACCCAAAAGTTCAATGTGAAAAGAGACCTACTGAGGGCAGGAGAAATGGGGTGGAATCGAAATCGAATTCGGACCAAACAAT
Source organism: Myxocyprinus asiaticus (assembly GCF_019703515.2). NCBI lineage: Eukaryota > Metazoa > Chordata > Actinopteri > Cypriniformes > Catostomidae > Myxocyprinus > Myxocyprinus asiaticus. Next base: position 15,688,372 of record NC_059378.1, on the reverse strand, counting down.
TAGACAAAGCACAAGTCTCGTCTTTCCAGGCAAAGTTTCAAAGACTGTTCATAGTAAAATCATTACCTAAATCATAACAGCCTGACATGTGTTAGGTGGTCTCAATTTGAGATGTTGTCTACTGGAAATAGCTGTGATGCCTGCACACCTTTCAGTCAAACATTCACGTTTTAAGTGTAAATTTGTCCAATCAGTGTCCACCGCTGTGTTTAAACAGAGGATCAATGCCGAGGATTGTTTGTCTTAAAGATGATTAGCATAACGATGAGTTGGCTCTGACCTAAGATGTGTCATCAATCACATCACCTCTATCTCTTTAAACCATGCTTGGAGCTGACCTTGGGTTTGGCTCTGAACCAGAACCTTTAAGATGTTATTTTAATGTGTTTAAACAGAAACGATAAGAATGGCTCTTTAATGCAAATTTCAAACAGTGTGATTAATGATAAAGGTTTCCATCAACAGGATGTGCTTTCTTAATCTCATGCTTGTTAACTGCAGTTCTGCAGCTGATGGCGAAATTTTTGTCTACCAAAGCCCAACAGGGTGACATTTACTTTGAGTCATGTAGAGATCAGAAAAGCTACAGTTCTCAGTAATCCAAATATATATGATGGAACAATGAAAATCTGTTATGTTATATTACTGATAGACTTTAGGCATATTATTTACATTTGTCACAGGTCTTTTGCTGTATTCTTTTGCAAATGAGGCTCTTCTGAAATTTCCCAGGCCCCAAATGAGAAACGTTCCTTGCATCCATCCATTTAAAGGGAAAGTTTAGCCAAAAATTATATTTCTCTCATCATGTACCCACCCTCATGCCGTCTTAAATTCATATGACGTTCTTTCTTTTGTAGAGCACAAATGAAGATTTTTGTCCATACAATGTAAGTCAATGGGATCTAAAATTTTCAAGCTCCAAAAAGGACATAAAGGCAGCATTAGACTCAAGTGGTTTAATCCATGTCTTCAGAAACAACAAGCTTGACATGCATGTTCTCACGAGAACTGACACATGTGTGATACAACTGGAAGTTCTTGTGAGAACATGCAAACTTGTGAATGAGCTTCTCTCATGAATGTACATAGGAGAACAGGGTGGAATTTAAGCTTTTTGGTGAAAACAGAGCAATCATATCACTTCAGAAGACATAGATTAAACCATTCTAGTCATATGGATTCCTTTTATGCTGCTTTTATGTCCTTTTTGGAGCCTACAAGTTTTGGATCCCATTGACTTCATCTTTGTTTGTGTTCCGCAGAAGAAAGTAAGTCAGACGAGTTTGAGACAGCATAAGGGTAGGTAAATGATGAAGGACTTATTATTTTTGGGTGAACTATTCCTTTAAAGACTCAAAAACTCAAAAAATGTGTTTTTGTGGATTTTATTCCATTTCTATTAGTTTTGAAGCCATCTTTATGCTAATGTAAACCTAAAAGTTTACTAAATTAACCTTCAGCATGTACAGTATATGCATTTAAAGGGGTCATGTCATGCTTTTTTATTATTATTATTTTCTTTAAGGTTCATTTATAATGTTAGTGAAGTGTTTTGCACAAATAACAGTCATAATGTAGTATTACATTACGTTTTTCCACCATGTCTTTGGCACTTTGTCTGAAATGCTCAGTTTCTGTGTTATGTCCCCTTTAAGACTGTTATGATTGGCTAACATCTTTGCACAGCAAATATGCATGTGGTGTATGGAAACATGGATTGTTCGCTGAGTAGGGAGTCCCCCTCGATCGTTTCACTGCCTAAATACAGGACAATGTGCATCACAATGTGTTCATTTTCGGCTAAAATACAGGACGTCCTGGCTAATATGAGACAACTGGCAGCCTTACTAGCGTATACTTCACCACTGTCTTTCATAGCACTCCGCACTATGCGTTCTTCTTACATTATAAAATAATTGAATCTCAAATCAATTCTTTGTGGGCAATTATGTATTTCTTTAGTAAGTAACTATGTAATAAGTACGATCCGCTCCGCGGTGGAGTGCTAGCCTTAAGTAACTATGTAATAAGTACGATCCGCTCCGTGGTGGAGTCCTGGCCTTATTGGTTCTCAATAGAATCCATAGAGAAATGTATCGAACAGATGTATTATCCCACATTGACGTGTTCAAAAACTTTGTTTAAATACATTTAAGCCACTCACTCCTAATGTTGGAATCCTTCGAAGGCTATGGGGAGATACACAACCAGGAACACAGCAATATTTGGGGATTTTACTCAACTTACTCTTACTCAGTCATAATCTTTTCATTGGTTAAAAGTAAACTACAGATACAATAGTACCACTTTCAGTGTTGGTGTACCTCAGTCGCTTTATCTTTCTCCACAGCGATTGCTGTTGTGGAGGTAGGGCTAATCAAATGAACACCACATACTAATGTCACGATGTGGCCGATTTCAAAATGTCGTTTTTGCAGATTGGAAACAATAAATGCTCTTATTGGACTGGAGAGGAAGTTATGAGTTCTGAAACTTACAGTTATAGTAAAATGACCTCTTATATTTCAAAATATCAAGGAAAGTTTGATTCCTCATGACATGACTCCTTTAAAATTACAGTCTTTCTCTTCCGGGAAACAAGGCAAAGTTTGATAACTTTATCTTGCACTAAACAGATTTTTGCCCAATTAAATCCTCTCTAGAATGAGAATGTGTGCAAGATGCAAATCATGGTTAATGGCTATGACCTAACTAAAGCCTACTGTCTATTTTAAAGAAAGGGACAACCCCCTCTAAATGTCCTTCCCAAACTTACGGTCAAACTTGTAATGATTTTGTAATGGCTCTTTAAGACCTTCACTGAATAGCCAGGAGCAACAGCTAGTTTGAGAGTATTAGGAAGAAATGGCAGAAGTTTAGTTCAAGGGTTTATGGGAGGATGTTTAATGGAGGGTTTGAGCTGAAGGCTAAAGGCATGATGAGATCATTTATGAAAGGACACACAAATTAAAAATATATTAAATCCTTACAGTTTATCGGCAATGTGTTCTTTGAAGCCCAGCTGTTTAGCCGTGATGAAAGACAGCCCTGTAGTTTCTAAACTCCCAAAGCAACTTCAACAAAGTTTACAGAGAACTAAAAAAAGTTGTGATCTCGCTGAAAAACTCTGTGGCTCGGATCTTGTAGTGTATCTGAATGCTTGTTTCTATTTATATGTAGACAACCACTTCTCATGGTTTGTCTGAGACAGTGTATCAAACTGACAATTTCATAGGCACCGCATCGTGAATATAAATAAAGTTTCTTCTCTCAGGGGCAAGATGATGAGAAACTTTACAATGCTAATTTGCATGGAAGCATCCCAAATTTATGATGAGGTGATGTTATATTCCTTTCATGCAGTTCAGAAATTTCCCTAAACAAGATAAGCTCACAAATTGCCTGCATCTCAGTTGTTTTATGATGTAGAATATGTTTTATTTACAGACGGTTCTGAAAGATTTTCGGCACACTGGATTATTATAGTCACATTAAATTATGAGAGCGGATTCATAGATAACAGCACTAGCTTGTTATCCATCACTGGTCCGTTTGCAGGTTTCTGTGTAAAGTTAAATGACTCACCTACAAAAACAGTAAAATCATGTCTTCTTTATCAGTTATATTAGTCTTCATCTACTTACTCATCCTCATGCCATCCCAAAACTGTATGACTTTATTCTTTATTCCATGAAACACAAAATTAGCAGAATGTCCAAGCTGCTCTTTTCCATATGTCAAAAGCATATAGTGGCCACATCTGTCAAGCTCCAAAAAGCACCATGAAAGTACCTTAAAATAGTAAAAATATATAATTTAATACAAGTCTTCTGAAGCCTTTTGATAGCTTTATATGAGAAACAGAAAGAAAATTAGTCATTTTTTGCTGAAAATCTTACCCATAGCTCAGAATCTCATGTTTACACATATTTAAAACAGTTTAGAAATTCTGCTAAGGACATCTCCATGTGTGTTCCATGGATGAAAGAAAATCAAATGGGTTTGGAATGGCATGAGGGATGAGGAAATTTTTTTGGGTGAAGTACCACCTCTCTTTAATAGCTTGGCAAGTGCCTGTGCTAAAATGTCAGTCAAACTTTCAGTTTTTTTTTTTTTACATTGAGCTCTGTCGTTCTGCGGCAATTGTGCTCTAAGTCCTGTGTCTGAGAGTATTTGGTGGCAGCAGAACAGAGGGAAAGTCTTAAACAATAATGTGCCTGAGGAGCCAGTAGTGAGACAGTGCCATGAGCAAGAATTTGTGATCTAATTTAGAAGCAGTGAGGCGTTGAGTCTCCTCACTGCGGACTTTTGGCTCCCTGCACTATACCTTACTTTTCCAGAGCGACTGGCCCAGGGCATTGGTGCTCTTCTGAAGAATGAACCTGGTAGATGACAGACTGTTGGCATCTTTCATAGATGACCACTGAAGATGTTTGGTGTTTTAGTGGGAATTTATTATTATGAATATGGTTATTTATCACAATAGTGTGAGCAAGAATAGCCAGGATACCAGAGTAAATATGTAAGCTGGAGTAAGAGAGACAGAAACACATGAAAAGAGCCCAAGGATGGTTTGCCGGGCTGAGATTTCAGAGACAGGGCTCAAAGACTGAAATGTCAGATATGAGTCAGAACCGCAAACCACAAAGAGATCGGGGCACTCACACACATACACACATTGGTGCGGCTATCCTTATGAGGACTCTCCATAGACATAATGATTTTTATACTGTACGAACTATAGATTCTATCCCCTAACCCTACCCCTAAACTTAACCCTCACAAAAAACTTTCTGCATTTTTACATTTTCAAAAAAACATTGGTTAGTATGTTTTTTTTAAGCAATTTGCATTATGGGGACACTAGAAATGTCCTCATAAACCACATTTTATAGCATAATACCCTTGTAATTACCAGTTTGTAACCTAAAAAAAAGGTCCTTGTAAACCACCCAAACCCACCCACACACACACACACACACACACACCAAGAGAATACACAAACTTGTTTTATATCATTGTGGGGACTCTCCATAGACTTCCATGCATTTTATGGATTTTATACAGATCTAATGATAATTTCTATCCCCTAACCCTATCCCTAAACCAAACCCTCACAGAAACCTTTTTGCATTTTTACATTTTCAAAAAAACATTGTTTAGTATGTTTAATAAGCCATTTCCCTCATGGGGACCGCTGGCTGGGCACCAAAAAGTAGGTGATCTCAGGTTTTACTATCCTTGTGGGGACATTTGGTCACCACAATGTAGTATAAACATGAATAGAACAGAGAAAGACTATACTTGGAAGGATCTGAATTTTCTAGCCCACACAGAGCCCGTTTGAGTTCAATTATTTTTTTATTGATGGGAAAAAATGACTTTCTGAATCAAAGTACTTTTAACAAGTTGTGTTTTTCAGTGTGCAATGCCTTTGCCCAGAGCACAAAGCACTGTTGAGCATGAAGTTTAGCTTTGTTTCTCTCTAAAAAAGCTAAGTTTTTGCTTTAGCTCAAAAATTGCATAATGAATTAATGAATTCTCATCAGTGCTGACCTTTTAAACTTCACCCCTACAGAGCTCTAAACTCTTTAAGCTTGCTCTGGAGCAGATGTACATCAGGTCTGGGCCTTGGTTGTTTTGTGGGATAATGAAAAAGTAGACAAAATCATGAAACACAAGCAGAATGAATTTATGTAAATCATTTATAAAACCATTCTTAAAGGGATAGTTCACTCACAAATGAGAATTCTGTCACCATTTACTCACCTTGTTATAATGTTGTTCTAAACCCATATAACGTTTTCTGTATACACAAAGGGAGAAGTCAGAGTGAGTAAATGATGACAAAATGTTCATTTTGGGGTGAATTATTACATTAAAATCAAACTGCACAATTTAGGTAAGAATTGTTTTCTGCTTGAATTTCATGAATGAAGTGTATTGTGCTTTTCATTTTCATGATTTCTTTTTTTGCAGGTTTGTGCAACATCCCCTAAACTCACTGCAGTAGTTCAATTGTGCTCAAAAAGACAAATAGCGTCATCTAGAGATTCTCTGGTGGTATTACAGCTTTACAGTGTATTTGTGCAGAGCTGTTTGCCTGTCATAATTCCTCTTTCCTCAAGAGCAACATTTTTTGTTCGTTCTTCTTTTGTGTAGTTTGATTTGAAAAGTAATTTGTCGTCAGTATATCAGGATTTAACTCAGAATGGGGCTGTATTTGGGTTAGGAAATGTAGGTCTCCCCAAGTAAATTCTTTCTCTATTTCTTTTTTTTTTTTTTTTTTTATAAAAATGTGTGTGAGTGTCCTGATTCCACTTTTAATAAACAGAATGTTCAAAAATAATTAAATAAAGGGTGGGATTGTGTATACCATAATGAAGCTAACATATTTTGATGAAAGATTACAAAAAACAAAACAAAAATTCTTCTTTGTAATAATATGCACTGATGATTTGTGCACAATAAGACCAGGAACATGCAAGAAATAAATAGGGTCGATTTTGATTATATGTTGTCTTTATATGCAACAAATATATTGAAAACCCCTTCTTTTTTCAGAATCAGAATCAGAATGAGCTTTATTGCCAAGTATGCTTACACATACAAGGAATTTGTCTTGGTAACAGGAGCTTCCAGTGTACAACAATACAAAAACAATACAAAAACAGCAGCAAGACATAAATAATAATAAAAAAATTAAACTAATTATACACATACGTAGACACACACACATACACAGTTACACATGGGTAGTGCAAATCTAATACAATCTGTTATGTACAGTGTAAATACAAATCTGTTATGTACAGTGCAAATGTTTCAGAGGAATGAAATGGCAGAAGAGGTTGGATGTGTTGGATAAATATAAAAAAGACTAAACTGTGTATTGCACATAGTTATTGCTCAATGGGGCAATTTTAACTGTTCATGAGATGGATAGCCTGAGGGATAAAACTGTTCCTGTGCCTGACGGTTCTGGTGCTCAGAGCTCTGAAGCGTCGGCCAGAAGGCAACAGTTCAGAAAGGTAGTGGGCAGGGTGAGTGGGGTTCAGAGTGATTTTTCCAGCCTTTTTCCTCACTCTGGAAGTGTATAGTTCTTGAAGGGGGGGCAGGGGGCAACCAATAATCCTCTCAGCAGTCCGAACTGTCCTTTGTAGTCTTCTGATATCTGATTTCGTAGCTGAACCAAACCAGACAGTTATTGAAGTGCAGAGGACAGACTCAATGACTGCTGAGTAAAACTGTATCAGCATGCATATATATATATATATTTATATATACACACACACACACACACACACACACACACACACACACACATATACTTTTACAATCTGGTTATCAGTTGCCATTAAACTGCACTGCTTTCCAATTTCTCAATTTAAGATATCATTCTACAGCTGATATCTATAGATCAGGGCCCAGTTGCAAGAAACCTCTTAAAGGGATAGTTCAACCAAAAATTTAAATTCTCTCATCATTTACTCACCCTTATGCCATCCCAGATGTGTATGAGTTTCTTTCTTCTCCTGAACACAAAATAAGATTTTTAAAAGAATATCTCAGCTCTGAAGGTCCTCACAATGCAAGTGAATGGGTACCAAAATCTTGGAGGTTCAAAAAGCACACAAATACAGCATAAAAGTTATCCATACGACTCCAGTGGATAAATCCATATATTCAGAAGTGATATGATAGGTGTGAGTGAGAAACAGCTCAATATTTAAGTCCTTTTTACTATAAATTCTCCTCCCTGCCCAGTAGGTGGTGATATGCACGAAGAATGCGAAACACCAAAAACAAAAGAAGAAGAATGTGAAAGTAAAAGTGGAGATTGATAGTGAAGAAGGACTTAAATATTGATCTTTTTCTCACTCACACTTATTATCACTTCTGAAGTTATGGATTTAACCACTGGAGTCGTAGGGATTATTTGTATGGTGCCTTTAAGTGCTTCAAAATTTTGGTACCCATTCACTTGCATTGTATGGACCTAAAGAGCTAAAATATTCTTCTAAATATTTTTATTTGTGTTCAGCAGAAGAAAGAAAGTCATACACATCTGGGATGGCATGAGGGTGAGTAAATGATGAGAGAATTTTCATTTTTGGGTGAAGTATTCCTTTAAGAAAACCTTTGGTGACTTGTAGCCTTCCAATTTGAACTAAGGCTTTTCTTAACTTGTGGGGTTTCTTGCCGGCGACTGCAGTTATTGTGACTTCAATTCTGACATATAAAATGATGAGTGCTTTTTGTTCCACAGATCATAACTCAGAGGTACAGCCGGTTCTCCTGGGTGGCAGAGCTGATCCAGATCTTCATCACCATCAGTATAACCGTCAGCTTCCTTGTGATGGGCACTGCCATGAAGCACACAAGTGTGTTTGTGATTTTATTATTCTTTGTCATGCATGTGTCAAAAACATAACACATCACGACATTTAAACTTTCAAAATGTGATGTATTTGAGTGAAGCAGATCTCCATCGGGATTTGCTTGGATTGTGAAAAGTGATTGTTATATACCAGAATGGAGCAAGTAATTTCAGAGGCAGAATATAAAACATTTGATCTAACCGACAAAGCAAGTTTTGATACCGCCACAAAGTTTACTCTGCATGCCACCTATGAATGGCTTACATATAGTAATAGTCTCTGCATATAAATAATTACACACCTCACTTACATTGGCAACATAAAAATCAGCTCTTAAAAGGTAATATAAATAAATAAACTTTATGCTTACTAATTCCTTAAATCCAGATTTACATTAAGCTGCTCAGTGGGAATATTCTTGAAACACTGCCTTTGTGTCCTACATGAGCCCCAGTCTCCCATTGAAGGTTATCTGTCTCCAGTCCTGACTCAAACTGCTCTTGGCTTTTTTAAACTGCCTGCTGCATCTGTCAGAGTGGCTGAAGCCTGTATCTGGGCCCAGTCCAGCAAAGCTCTCAGCAGAGGGTGTCAGCGTGAATTATGTACAACCCATGGCTCAACAGCGTATGAATTCAAATAGCCTTTGTAACACATCACAGTGAGTTGCATGTGACATATTCCATCTGTTAATTTTGAGTGAGTGCAGTCTCACAACTGACTAATAGTAGCTAGTGTGCAACAGTATTGTTTTGCAAAAAGAGACTTTACGAAGTAACTGTGATGCTGCAGAGTATGTTCATTGAAAAGACTAATTATTCTTAACGTGAGATGTCAGTGAGAGAAAGAGTTGTCACATGTTAATTATAACCTGGAATGTCTTCTTCAAATAAAAAAAATCCCACATTCTCAATTTAAAATGCAGCACAAAGAATGTTCCATGTTCAATAGCTCATGTTAAGCTCAAACAACAGCACTTGTGGCATAATGCTGATTATCACAAAAAATTATTTTGGGCTTTCCTTTCCTTTATTAAAAAAAAAGGTAAAAATCTGGGTTACAGTGAGGCACTTACATGTGGAGTGAATGGACCCAAACCATAAACGTTCAAATATTCACTGTTTGAAAAGCATAGCCACAAGATGATTTTAGTGTGATAAAATTGCTTACCAAGCTTTTCTGTGTAAAGTTATATCCAATTTTACAACTTCATTTTCATGATGATGAACGCTATAAACATTAAAACCCTAAAACTTGACAGCCCAAATAATACACTATTTTTAGAGAAGAATTAATGTGTGCTTTTATAAAATCAAAAGCTTCACATTTCTGACTTCAAACCCTTTACAGATTGGCCCATTTAACTGCAATTGTAAATGCCTCACTGTAACCTTATTTCTTGCTATTTTTAAAGTAAAGGAGGGATGAGTCTAAATAATTTTTTGTGGTTATCAACAGTATGCCACAGGGGTGTAGATTCTGGGGGGTAAGGGGAGGTAACCCCCCAATAATCAAGACAAGCAAGTACTGTTGCCAGGTAGGCAGCGGTATACAGAGATGATATTTTCGGGTAAATCTGCATTATTTTTTACAGAAATTATGTGCTTTCCGTTGACGCAATGAATTGTGGGTTGAGATAGCCAATGAAGATACACCTCCTGCATCTTCCGAATTCCTGTGAAGGAAGGTTTCATTTGAAGGCTGCAATCAGAGTGTCCTACTTGGTTTCCTGAAATGAGACAGCCTCTGTGATGTATGCAGCCGACAAATGCGACCTCTGGAGCACAAAGTCTCCGAAACAAGACACAGCTCCTGTCTTTCACCGGAGCTCATCAGAGTTGAGGTCTGGGAGCGAGCTGCGCAACTCTAAAGCGACACTACACTTGCTTAAAAATCATTAAAAGGAGCTGTCGGTTAATTATGATTTGACGCATTAACTCGCACCCCAATTAGACTTGTTTATTTAATAATGCGTCATCAATTGTGATAAGTCTTGCCGGTCCCTATACAAAAATCGAGAGTTCTGGCAAATTTGCAGCAAATTCGCCACTCGTTATTTTCACATGCAAATTAGCTTTGCCGCAAACTCTTAATTGTCGTTAAAGGTTTGCTGCAGGTTCACCACTACTGGTGAAGAGCTGCAAACTTCTGGTAAACATTTGAGGCGAATCACAAGCTCATTTGTATGTGAAAATAATCATTGGGGAATTTGCGGCAAGTTTGTCAGAACTCTAGATATTTTTGTAAGTGGTGGTATGGACGCCACCATCTTTGATATTTACATAAGTCCTGTCACTACGGTTACAGCTGTTGGAATTTTGGGTTGTCAATCCCAAACATCGACTGTGTGAACATGGCCTTAATGACACCTGTGCTAAAAAAAAAGCAGGCGCAACGAATAAAACAGAATGCAGGTGTCTCAAGATGCATTTTTAAAAAAAGTATTTCTTTACATTTTGACTTGACACTGTCTTAAAAATGCGGCGGTCCTACACGAGATGGTACAACGGTCAAAGACATCCGTTCAGCACATATTTAGCATAACAATTGAAAGACAGCGCAGACGCATGAAAAAACACGTTCATTGTAAACAGCCCCTGACTTGTCTGTTCATACGTGCCTGTGAGTAAGGTCATTTGCGTGAAAAAAGTTTCACCTGGAAACTGAGCTCACTCATGCCCATACGTTAAACAACTCTTCCTGATCGCGCACTGGGGGCAGTGGTTTGAACTTCGGTAAGCACAGACTGATTTCAGCAAAAATTTCGACCTACTGTTGCCAAATTCACAGTGAGATCAGTCTTGTTCAACGCAATAAAGCATTTACGTGATAAAATTTCTCTACCAGGTAAATCTGATTTTTTGACCTAACCAGCCGAGACCACAACATGAAACAGGAGACAGGACATTTTGTCGATCACTTGGTTACAATGTCAGCAGCGTCATGATGGGTAGCCCTGCCCACTGTAAAATCTCATTGGTCCAAAATCCAACTCCTCACTACTGCACATTAAACATCAAATATTTTCTGACTGGCTGTGATTTTGTCATGTTGCACAACAGTTTCATGTTCTGTGCGGACAGACAAATTCACATCTGGTTAAGGCACAGTGTTACTCATTCGTATGTTAAACGCTCTGTCAGAGCTTTCTCTAGTGTGGATGTGCCCTAATGTTACCCTCTGGAGGGAAATGTAACTAAGTGTTGCATTATTTTCTGTTTGTTGCATGTAGCCATCAGAATACTCAGTGCAAATTTCATGTCCCAACATCATCTTTCATTTCAGTCGATGGCCTCGTCAGCACACACTGGGCGGAGAATGCAGAATGGATGGCAAAAATCAGCACGAGGGTATTTCCCCATAGCGCACAATGGAGGACATTAAGCCAGAGCTTGCTGCATTGTAAACGGTAAACTCTGGATTCAGCTCTGGCAGATCATTTTACAGACCATATCTTTAAGCTTTTACTGCCATCTCTGCTCACACAGCCAACATATTCCTTTACTCTGCTAATAGAAAATCTTTTGGAGCATTAAAGCACTGGCTTTGATTAATCATAATGATTCCCCGATTTTCCCTTTGCTTTCCCCTTTTCCAGGTTCTTTGGTGGTTTTATGTCCTTTCTGGCTTTCGGACTTATGTTTGTTGTTTCGGCTTGTGATCCAAAGGTCGGTGCATTTTTAAACTGATATACGTTGACATTTATCATCATGTGTGATGATCCATGTTAAGTGGGTTTGAATCATCTCTTTAGCCTTTGGTTTTAAAATGTGATATATTGCAGTAAGAGCAAGGACGCACAAAGATTAACCTAACAATAAAAAAACTGGCAAGCAGCTTGGGCTGCACGATTTGGCCAAAATATCATATTGCGATTATTTTGTCAAATATTGTGATATTATAATGTTTTAATTTTTTTTTATTATATAAAATATATATTTGAAACACTCCAGCCTTTATTTTGGCAAAAAACTGAAGTAAGACCTTTGGTTTCTATGTGTAGTTCACAATAGTTTTGAAATATGCTTCTCATTCCAAATCTGGTGGAAAGCTGTAAATCTCTGTACACAAAACCCAGATGTCGTCAAATTATATTAGATTTGTATAGTTAATTATAGTAGGCAAAATTTGTGGAATTACATGAATTTGCGTGATGCGTATGTATAGTACGACTGCTAAAACACTATATCATGAAGACCCGCTGGTGCTTGGAAAGAGCACTGCTCATTCCCATTGACTATTTGAACTCACGCAGACTTCATTATTTAATAAAATCACATCCATTTCCGGTTTAATAATCGCATTAGGTCACTTCGCAATTTCGATTTTATTTTGATTAATTGTGCAGCCCTACAATTAGCCACTAGTTATAAGGGTGAAAACAATTCATTGATTCCCTCATTTCAACCATTCTTAGTAGTTTTGTAGTGACACGATTTAAGGTAACTTTTCATTTCATTCTTCATTGTACAGGGATTTGTTGTAATGCTTGACAAAGTGGTTTCCTTCTCCTTAAACACTGAAGTGGGCTTGTTCATCTTTCTCATGCTCAGGACCTCCAGATCACAACGCTTCAAGTGGGTGAATTTGAGCATTTGTACATAAATGGCACACAAAAGTACACACTGCAGCTAAAGATGGTTGTCACTCCCCTTCTGAGTGCTTAATTCCATTTTGTACACAATTCTGTAATTTACAGGAGTGACAACTGCATTATACAACTAAAATCACTCACTAAAAATCCAGGTAGTGATAATCAATTTTTTTTATTGTGTGCAGTGTGTACAGAACCAAACTAGTTGTTAACACAGTGATGCCACTGACAACGCGCACTGATGTGCATCTCTGTTTTAATGGAGCAGTGCAAGCAAATTACACAGCAAAATATTTCTATCTAAACATCCTTAAAGGAATAGTTCACCCCAAAATGAAAATTCTCTCATTTACTCACCCTCACGCCATCCTAGACATGAATGACTCTCTTCTGCTGAATACAAACTCAGATTTTTAGAAGAATATCTCAGCTCTGTAGGTTCATACAATGCACGTGAATTGTGGCCAGAACATTAAAGGTCCAAAAAAACACAAAGGCGGCATAAAAGTAATCCTTATGACTCCAGTGGTTAAATCCATATCTTCAGAAGCTATATGATAGGTTTGGGTGAGAAACAGATCAATATTTAAGTCCCTTTTCACTATAAATTCTCCTCCCTGCCCTGTAGGCGGCAAAATGCATGGAGAATTTGAATCGCCAAAAACAAAAGAATGTGAAAGTGGGGACTGATAGTAAAAAAGGACTTTAATATTGATCTGTTTCTCACCCACACTTATATCACTTGTTATGAAGATATGGATTTAACCCATGGAGTTGTATGGATTACTATTATTCTGCATTTATATGCTTTTTTGGAACTTCAAAGTTCTGGACATCATTTATTTCTGTTGTAAGGACCTACACAGCTGCGATATACAGTAGGTGGTGACAAATCAGCATTTAGTCATAAGTCATTTAATCACTGATTCAACTGATTCCTTACAAAAACAGCTGTTCACCACCGAAACAATGGAAGCAAACGAGAACGATTAACACTTAAAAGATTAGTTCAAAAACACCGATTCATTTACGTATGTAATGGTTCAAAACCAGAGTATGAGAGCAGCGTAGAGAGTGAATCGTGTTTGATGCATTGCTTTTCTTGCTTTTTGTTTTTTTCAAAATAGTCGCTTGCGGAGAAGAAATGCATCAACTATCCGGCCAGTTTTTACCTGAAAATTAAGTTATTTCATATTATTTGCTTGTAGAACTGTTGTATAAAATTAAGAAGCAAAATTGTGTAATATAGTAACTACTGGTTTCAGAGAATATATCTAAATCTAGCTTTAAGCATGAACCTTGTCAAATTTGGTTAGATTTATGCTTAATACATGGAGGGGAAAAAAAGAAAGAAAATAGCCAATGAGATAAGAAAAATACTTTGGTGAATCCATTCTAAAGTGACTACTGTATTCTGCACACACAGAGAACGATAATTTAAGGTATTCATTCCTGAATTCTAAGGCAGTTGTCAATTGCCACTCTGCAGTGTGTACGTGGTTTGTGTGCACGTTTGTACGTCTATCCTCTCATTTCACCACTCCTTCCTGTTTACAGACATCTGACAGTGCCTTTGACAGTGAATGAGAGACTATTCAGGCTCCACTGGCTGCTGCCCATCTACTTCCTGTTTGCCGTGGCTTATGACATTTTCCAGAGTTTTCTGGAGATAACAGAGAACATGTCTCACATCCTCCATGCCAATTCTTCTCTCCTGTGAGAAACGCAGAGAAGACCAACAAAGACCTTTCTGACTGGATATCAGGTGGGGCACCAAATGCTGCTGAGATCCCTCAGGAAAGGACAGTTATTACCACACAATGTGCCAATGACACAAGCCAAACAAGCAGAACACAGATGACGTCTCCAAAACTTCAGAGGATAGCATGTCTATATCAGGAACTGATCATAGGATAAGACCAAGGCAATCCTGACCTGAAACTTAATTTAAATTTTTTTTTTTTTTAAAAGTACTGCACCAGTTGTGGAATTTGGGCAGAGCACACTATTGTTTCTTTTCTCTGTTAACAATCCACACATAAGATTTATAGATGTTCAAGCAAAATGGCCCCTCTTTCACACATGCTAAGAATATTTCATGTAACCTCTTTCATTTAAATCCAGTAAATTACATGAGCCCTCAGAGTTAGAGAAACATTTGTAGCATTATTTTGATTACAACCACAATGCAGTGATTAAATCTGATGCCGCACCATCAAACCATAGGAATGTTTCCAGAAGTGCTGCTACTTAAAACTAAGAGATATCTTTTGAAAAATCATGGGCTATTATTGCAGTCCAGTATATCATTTGTGCTTTAATGAGCAGGCAGGACAGCTTTGACAAGGAATAAACTACACAGGACATGGAAGGGGTGTGAGATGTGCTTTATAGTAGAAATATTTAAATCACTCAACTACAGCTTATTTATTCACCTGCAAATCTTTAAAATTGTTTTTATTGACATTATAATGTAATAAAAGTTTAAAGCTATCTTGTACTTGTACTAACTCATCTACTAGTTTACAAGTGTTCTTTTTTTCAGATTCCAACATGAAATCAAAATTGACTGATTTTTTTTGTTTTGTTTTTTTAAATACACATTCCTGGTCTTATTGTGCACGATTCACAAATACACGTTATTCCAAAGTAAAACTTGTTTTTTTCGTAATTTCACCCTTCATCCGAAATAACGTTTTTTCCCGCATTCATTTAAAGCCAGGTTACGTTAATGTAATAGAGGTTACTGCAAACATAGCAAATACAGTCAGACTTGAAAAAGAAGCATTACCATTGGTCTCTCGAGGGTAAACTTGACCTTCAGAGCCCTGCCCAAAAGCCTCCTAAAAAGTGGGTGCGGGTGGTGTTTCAGAAGTGCAGTAGTCCTCCACAATCAACTGCACACTTGCATCCAGGTCTGGCTTCTTTCTGGTACAGGACACCCACTTTTCACAATCCAAATCAATTGTGTAGAATCAAGTCCCATCCTACTTTTGTTTTTTCCTCAAATATAAAGTTTCACTCGGCAATGTCACCTTACGGAATTAAAATGGGTTGTGAATGCTGCTTTATGTTGAATTGAATGACTCTGAAGATTATTTGAAGCCTCACAATTATAGAGACCTATGTAATCAAATAAATCAAGAGAATAAAAAAAACAGCAATAATATCAAAATATACTTTATTTTGGACTCCAGATCTGATTCAAATGACAACAGATCAATGCAATGCAAGGGGGGAATTTTGCAACCAAAAACGTTTGACTGGGGAAACAAAGATCAAGTGCAGGGGACATCCGAGAACACATCGGACTCAGAGTGAGCAAAACTTAGGTCTTAGCTGTACACCCTCCAACCGATATGGAATTTTTTTTTTTTCTTATTTCTTTACTCTTTTTTTTTTTTTTTTTTTTTTTAGCTACAAAGAAATAAGAATTACAAAAGTTTGAAAAGAGTACAAAAATTCCAGGGGACAAAACAAAGTAAGAATAATGATTAGAAATGACACCATGAGGAAAGAGTGATAATTGTGGGCAGGCAGACACTGGGCCGAATACAGAGGACAGAGTATGACTGAAATACCTTCTGTTGTCAGACTGCAATAAATAGTGTTCAGATTTGTTTTGTTTTTTTATCTACTTAAAAGAAGTCCGTTGTATACAGATCTCAAAATACTACACCTGGTATAAAATGCAAGGTTAAATGTCACATGATGTCCTAAAAATAACTCGAGTAAAGAAATTTAGAGACAGAGCGAACAAGCCTCATTTGTGCACTCTTGGAGCATGTGACTAATTCTGTTTCCTCATTGGTTGAGGCATCAAAAAGCTTAATGTCTTCACATTGAGAAAAGCAAAACCACATTAATATGGACAAACGACTACTCAGAAATAGGACAATTTTAAATGTCAAAGAGATTTTGAAAGGTGTCGTTTCTAGTACTGCTGTCCTGATGCATGTGAGGTAAACGAACATTAGCACGACTCATTACATGGTAGAACGATCATATGACCAGATGTTACATCACATGGTGTGCCAAAAATCCAGAATGACATTTTTTAAATTAGTTTTGAGATTGATGAAAACTTAACAGCGTGGGAAAGCATTCTTGTCATTGGCTTTCTGAGTAATGTACTTAGATGTTTGTTGAATGTCCCGCACAACACAGACTTGCTTAAAGCTTCAGACTTTCCAATGAAGAAGTTCTCAAGATCATACGAAAAAACTAAAAACCTTCCTGTGTAACGGAGAAGCGAGTTTTGTTTTTTGACACAGGTGATAGACAAAAGGCAAACTAGTTACAAAAGCAGAAACTAAACCACTTCTAACAACCTGTAAGTAAAAATTCCAAATATTAAAAAAGTATAATTCTTGATTTGCACACAAATATAACCGATACAACAAGAGAGAAACCCACTGCTGTAGTGAAACAGGATAAAGAATGAAATTGTGTGAAAAGCCAATCAGCTGATGGTTTGTTTACAAAATGCAAACCTACATCTACATGCATGTCATGCATGTTCCTGGGTCACAGTTAGGCCACATGTCTTGATCTGAGAGCTAGATCTTAGAACTGTTTACCATTTACATTTAATTTGAACTGATAAGGGAAACATCTAACAACTAGATACAGTAGTATGAGTGAACGGATGAAATTCCTTTAATTGTGTGCGCTTGTCTTCATTTTCTGGTTTATTCCATAAAATGTACCTCTCTTTTGGGGTACAACAGGGTGGGGGTGGTGGCAACTCAAATGACTGCAGTAAAATAACAGTACCACCATAGCATCAAAAACTAAAACTGAAGAAAAAGATAAAATTGATTTTTTTTTTCATGTCCCCACACTGTTTGAAATCACAAAATGCCCAGTACCAAAAGACAGTAAATAAGTGTACTTGTGTCAAATGAAGGAAAACAAAGAGTCCTGGAATCATGCAGCTGTGACTTCAAATAAAAGAGCTAAGGTGTGAGAAAGAGAGGGGTTGGGGGAGAAAACAAAGAAAATGTTGATATGTCTACACACTGAAACGGAACTACCAACGAAGATTAAAATCCTTTCGTTCATTTATTTTGATGAGATTGGTTTTGAAGAACAAATAGTAAAATATCTTCCAAATTTGGTAAATATACCAGTCCTTCTGTCTTTCTTCTTCCTCTGTTTTATTGTTTTTTTTTTCACCTGTGTCACTTACAAAAGTCATTTGAATGTCTCTGGTTGGAATCACATCCTCTCTGCTCGGTGTGGTGCATCAGGGTGCTTGTTTTTGTTAGTTTGTCTGTCTGTCTGTCTGTAGTTGCTGGCCATGGTTCACTAGGGACTGTAGCAGTTTGAGGGTCAGGGACAGTCATTTTGGCTATGTACACATTCATAGTCGGTCCATGGCTTCCAGCAAGCAGTGCTATTTCCGCAGATCTAATACACAAACCTACAAAAAAAAAAAAAAAGAAAAGATTCTTAACACTTCAGCAAACAAGACAATGAGCATGGACACATATAAATATATTTATGTCCACTCAGGTGATATAAATCTGCAAACTTACAGAGCCGTCCGACGCACTTGCTCCTACTTTGTCTCCTGCTGCGTTCCAGCAAACTTCAAAAATGCCCCCTGTTCCCCTGTAGCTATGGACTAAAGCACCAGTCTGTGGAAATGACACCAACATAAAGGGTTTATTGGGGGCTTTAGACAAAAAAATACAGAGAAAAGGGCGAGTAATGTAAACACAGGTGGTCAAAGGAGATGCACTTGAGCGACCAGGTGTCAATGATGTCGTCTTGCCGAACCACTTGTGATCGGAACACCCAAAGGAATAGTGCACCCAAAAATTACAATTCTCGTATTATTTACACACCCTCATGCCATCCCAGATGTGCATTACTTTCTTTCTTCTGCTGATCACAAATCAGATTTTTAGAAGAATTTGTCAGCTCTGTTATTATGCAAGTGAATGGTTACCAGAAATTTGAAGCTCCAAAAGCACATAAAGGCAGCATTAAAGTAATCCATAAGACTCCAGTGGTTTACTCCATGTCTTCTGAACTGATATGATAAGTGTGGGTGAGAAACAGATCAATATTTAAGTCATTTTCTACTATCAATCTCCACTTTCACTTTTTTTCACTTTTCTTTTTTGCCGATTCGCATTGTTGGTGCATATCGCCTCCTAATGGGCAGGGAGGAGAATTTACAGTAAAAAAGACTTAAATACTGATCTGTTTCTCACTCACACCTATCATATCGCTTCTGAAGACGTGGATTTAACCACTGAAGCTTTATGGATTATCTTTATGCTGCCTTTATGTGCTTTTTGGAGCTTAAAGTTTCTAGTACCAATTCTCTTGCATTGTATGGACTTACAGCGCTGAAATGTCCTTCTAAAAATCTTCGTCATTCACATCTGGGATGGCATGAGGGTGAGTAAATGATGAGAGAACTTTCATTTTTGCATGAACTATCTCTGTAAAGGTGGAGTAAGCGATTCCTGAGACTGTTGATAATTGAACTCAACAGCCAAACAAACACACCCCTCCCTTCAGTGCTCCTTCAGAAGCTCCCCCCCAACTGGGCTAGCTGACCAAAAGACAAATAACCACAACTGCCCCCTGTTGCTGGTTGGCTGGAATAGTGTTGTGTGGATCGGTCCAATCCACTTTGTTTATTTTCCCATTTACAGATTGAGTGTACAATCACCAGAAGTTTCTTCAGCGCACACAGAACGGACAGCTAGCGGACCGTGAAGAGATATTCGTGGAATTTGACAAAGTGTACTGGATTAAAATGACTTACTCCACCTTTAATATGCGGTGCAAAGAAACACTGCTGTGCTATTGGTCCAAAAAATGAAGAATTTTCAAAGATGGATACTGTGCTTTTGCCTTGTATAAACAGCCAACCAAATATAGCATTTCTTCTGTGACGAGGCAGACCAGTCTTACTTGTGTGTTCCAGATATGGACACACTTGTCGAAAGAACCGCTGGCTAGATGGCGTCCATCAGGGCTGAAGGCCACGCTGTACACGGGCTCCTGGTGTTTGGTTAGTGTGTGGATGCAGATGCCTCGATCTACGTCCCATAGCCGAACAGTGGAGTCAAAGGAAGCACTAGAGTTGTAGAAGTACAAGATCAGATTTTGTAGCTTGTGGATTTATTTAAAAGTATGCCCATTTATTAAATTACAAAATACAATTAGTGAAGACTGAAACGGCTTTATCTTGTATTTGAAAAAATACTATACATATTATATTACTTAAACATAATACTATATTACTTAAATTATCCATTGAGAAGGCTGTAGGTAGATTTCAGAACTGACACAAGGGGGAGTGCTAACACTTCTGTTAATATGGCAAGTGGACATCAGCCAAAAAACTCAAAATGACCAAATATTGGCTTATTGTTCACCTGGACGATATATCAGTCTATTACAGTCACAATAGTGAACAGTCAATAGTTGCTGACTTTCAACATTCATATAAGCAATGAGACATTCATAAAACAATGCTTTATGTAAGCACCTAAAGCACTTGTTGATTATGACATGGTGGGGTATCGTGTAGTGTTCATGGATGGTACTCTACCTAGCCAGCATTAGATTGGCATTGGGGTTGTTGGTTCCTGGACCTGTGGGGCTCCATTTGATAGTGTAAATTTCTTTGCTGTGAGCTTGCAAATCATGAACACAAGTGTCCTGTTTCATACTCCAGATCTAGAACATTTGAAGAAATAATCGTTTAGACCACTGCAAGAATATTTTGCATTTCCACATGCTAAAATGTGTGTCATGGGCTTACACTGCTCTTCGTTCTGCAAAACAAAAGATTTTTACTTGTATACTGTGTAGCCAGCATGGATGCAACCCACTGACAGATAACACGTGGCTTTTACCTTCAGAGTCATATCATCAGAACACGATGCCAGCAGGTTGCCAGTTGGATCCCATTTGATTGCATTAACTTCATTCTGAAAACAAAAAACACAATAAGAAGGTTAGAAGTTCATCTCTTTGGAAGACTCGAGTTGTAGGAAACAGCAGGAAGGTGGGATGAGCAGACAGTTCTTACTGTGTGTCCTTGGAATGTCTTAATGGGTCGGTCCTGTCCTAGTTTGCACACATGGATGCACATGTCTGTGCTACAGGAAGCAAACGTGTTGTTGCTCTGCCAGTCCACGTCCAGAGCAGGTGCTGTAATAAAAAAAAAAAACATGACTTACTCATGTGTCTTATGCAAGGCAGAACTGCTACAGCAGATTCTCAGAATAGTGAATTGGTCACAATATCAATGTAATGTCAAAAGTATGAACTGGAATGTGTGTTAACCTGAATGAAACGGGAACTGCTGTTTGGCTTCTCCTGTGTGAGCATCCCAAATGATTGTTGTCTGTAAAATAGAACAGTGACAGAAAAGTAGAATTAAAGGTGAAGTGTGCAATTTCTGCATCACAAACTGGGCTGTTTGCCCAGGGTGTTCTAGGTGGTTGCCAAGGCATTGCTAGGTGGTTGCTAGGGTGTTCTGGGTGGTTGCTTACTGGTCCAAATGTCTTTATGATATTCTAGTCCCTAGATAAATGTGGGGCCTCTTTTCATGCAAGTCTGTGTGATTTTTCACCTGTTTATTCGTCTACCTTAATCTTAATCTTGAAAAACAACACACCTCTCCTCAAAAGCCACACGATTTGAGGGCATCATTCATATCCGTAGCACAAAAGATTGCCTTTGGCCAAATAGGTAGAACTACCCCAAACTCACGCCATTGGTTGGGCCAGAACTTGACATGTTGCTCAGCTCACACAGAGCAAGGCTTTGATAGCGACACATAGCTAGTGTATACACACTTCAGGAAATTAACTACAAATGTACTACAAGTCATCACTGCACAATAAAGTGGGATAGGAAAGTATTTAAACAGAAAGAATTACTTCACCTTTAACTGGGATTAATAACAATACAAACTTTAATAGCTTAGCTTTAGTTCCTCACCTTATCAACACCAGCGCTAAGGATAAAATTTCCTTTTTTGTTCCATTTTAATGCAAATATTGGACCTTTATGTTGACCCAGAGTACTGGCCAGATTACCTGTAAAAAAACACTTATCAGATTGCTGAACTGACAAAGTGAGAAAAGCATGTTGCAGAAGGTAAACAACTTGTTTACTTACCATCTTTAGTCCATATTCTTGCAAAGCCGTCATAAGAGCCTGTGGCTAAAAGTGTGCCTTCACTCTATAAAACAACAATCAAACAAGAAAAAAAGGCAATTTCAGTCTTGCATAATCCATAGAGATGGATTATGTAGAACAGGATGAGTGTTGCCGGAGCAGAACTCACATTCCAGTCTAATGATGTGACGTCTTTGTTGCTGGGCACGTCTTGTCCACCTTCCCGTATGCAGTGCCTCAGAACGAGCTGTGTGGAGCTACTACTGCTGTTCTCACTCAGATTCCAGATACGTGCTGTCGAGTCCCCAGACCTGCAGAAAGTCAGACAGAGAGAATTAAATAACACTGCATCTATTATTTTCCCTTTGTGTCGTCATCACTCAGCATGAAAAAGTAAGAGCAAAAGAGAAGAGCCAGAGGGGTGAGTGGCCAGTAAATCAACTGACCCAGAGGCGAGCAGGTCACTGACGGGGTTCCAGGCGCAGATGAAGACCTCGGACTCGTGACCTCTCAGCACCATGGCTTTATTTTGAGGGATCTCCACATCCACATCCACCTCCATCATGTCTGCATGGTTATCTGAACAAACAGAGGGCCATGAGGACATACCAGGCAGACAGCACATGACATCCATCATTGAGAGGCTGGATGCTACGGCTTTTTGATTTAAAGCCATTTTCAGTTCAGCTGCTGTGAGCCTCCATATCGTGATGAAAAATAAGAGCACTTAATCTTGAATCCAAACCTAATGTTGAGTCTAAACATTCAAATACACAATATAGCATGCAGTGGCAACTGATTTAAAATGACAGTTTCAGTCGCTAGCCTCGATGTGGTAATGAAAAACCTAAACATTTAAAAAGAATATTCCGGGTTCGGTACAAGTTAAGCTAAATTGACAGCATCTGTGGCATAATACTGATTACCACAAAAATATTTTGACTTGGCCCTCCTTTTCTTTAAAAAAGCAAAAACCTGGGATACAGTGAGTCACTTAAAATGGAAGTGAATGGGGGCCAATTTTTGAACGTTAAAACTACTCACCTTTTCAAAAGTATAGCCAAAAGACAAACTAAATGCCTGTTAACATGTTTTTAGTGCGATAGAATTGCTTAAAAGTGCTTTTATAAAATTATTTTTCACATTTCTGCCTTTAAACACTCCAAAAATTGGCCCCATTCACTTTTGTAAGTGCTTCACTATAACTTCCATTTTTGTTTTTTCTAAAGAAAAGGAGGGATGAGCTGAAATAATTTTTTGTGGTAATCAACATTATGCAACAAATGCTGTCGATTGAGCTTAACTTGCATTGAACCAGGAATATTCCTTTAATCTAGAGTGCAAACTTGATCTTAAACTCAATCCCGAGTCAAAGAAATTAGAAAACACTCAAACACACACATAGACATGCATTTGATTTAAAGCCACATTTTCAGTAGAGCTTATGTGAGCCTCAATATCATACTGAAAAATCTAAGCACTTTATCTTGAGTCTAAACTTAATATTGAGTGAAATACACACTGAAATGTCACATTATTAGGTGACGATGACAAAACAAACGTGATCAACAACAACAAAAACATTGCAAAGCCTTCTAGACTCGTTAGGTACGACATTAAAATAAAAGTTACTTGGTCTAGACTCACTAGGTAAGGCGTGAGCACCATTCTCTTCTCCGTTTGCGGTGTTCTCTCCGTTTTTGGCGTTACCCTGCATGTTGGCGCTGGTTGCAGAGGGTGCTGCGGCGGCCTGCTGCTGGGCCAGTTTGTCTCGGTACGCCTGTTGCCGTGTCTGTACGACATCAGGCATCACCGCATCGATCAATGATAGAGACTCAATTGGCCGCCCATCGAACAGCGTACCGTCCTGCAGACAGGACAGGACAATGTATTAGCCATGCACTTCTCATCTAACGTTAACAATTCCATAAATCATAAATTATATAATTTAGACCAGTGGTTTTCAACTAACTATGCTTCAGAACCAGTCTTGGGTGTAATCCAATTACAAAGTAATTAGTTACTGTAATAAAATTACTTAGTCAAAAAAGGTAGTGTAATGCATTACATTTTAAATGCTTGTAATCAGATTAGTTACTGACTTTCAATTAATTTAATTACTTTGAAATACATTGTAGGGTTATGCTTATTTCTAATATAATATTTATGTACAATACATGTATAATGGCCATGTAACGAGTCACTGTGAAGGAGAAATGTGAGGTGCTGAATGTATGACAATGAACAAGGAAGAAATATAGACATTATTTTGAATTCGAGTTATTAGTAATGTGGATACTTTTTAATGAAGTAATTCTTAAGTAACTTACCCAACACTGTTCAGAACCCAGATTTTACATTGGGCATCAAGTGTTGACCAATACAGTATTGTACAAAAGGAAACAAAAATGTCCTTAAAGGCAAATATTGAAATGCATGTGCCAAATAATATGCATCATTTGTAACATTGTCTCATTTAGATGGTTTCATGCTCTCGGTAGCCAATTCACATTGTGGTTGGTACAAACCATGTTTATCCTAGTTGCAAGTGAATCCATACTTGGGTCATATTTTCTTTTACCTTGCATAGTTTTTTTCTGGGTTGTCAAGGATGAGGTTCATAGGTCATGTTGTCATGTCATGCAAAATACCCATCTTGCCATCTGCCTATTTTGGCAAGTTTCTACCAAGTGACAAAGTTGATAAGCCTATTTTTTTTTCCTATTCTAACTATGAACCTTTATATGGTAACTTGCATTTTGTTAGTTGCATCTATCATTGTTTTTCCACTGTTGTCCACAACCTTATATTAACAGACCTGACATCTATTTTTAGGTCATGACTCGTGACTCACTAGTAGTGATTTAGAGCACTACTTTTTGTTGCTTTCTGCAAGATTTTTGTTAGCATTAAAAGCAATTGCATTATCTGCATTTCTTGTTTCATAAAGGACAGTTATAGACCAATAATATTGACTGTAAATAATAAATGTTAATTATCAAAGCTTTTTCGATGCACATGGATCAATACAGGTTGCTTGCAATCAGAGTAGTTTTCTCACCTCATTGATGCTGACTTCAGCCTCCACGTACTGCAGGCCCTTCTGGATAATAGAGATCAGGGCAGCAGGGGGCACTAGGGCACCGTTGATGTTGGACTGGCTGATGTGGCTCTCGATGCCGAATGTGAAGGCTGAGTGGGAAAACCCTGCCAGAGGGAAAGATAAACATCTTAGTGTGACGCTTGCTGGGATAAACTTTCTCTCTAGTTTGCGGCTACGGAGAGGGTTTCATGTGTGCTCCCATAAACAACACCCTGAGTGTGAATGCTCATAATGCGGAGTACAATTACAGCCCAAAAACCACAGATTAAGACTGTAAAAGAAATGGACAGGACTGTGGTATGTTATATAATTGTGTAGTTGTGACTGTTTTCATATACAAGATTTAAAGGGATAGTTCGCCCAAAAATGAGAATTCTGTCATCATTTACTTCATCTCATGTTGCTCCGAACATGTATGACTTTCTTTCTTCAAAGTGTGATGTTAAGCAGGATGTTCAGGACTGACAGCATCAGTCCCCATTCACTTTCTTTGCATCTTTTTTCCTTACATTGAAAGTGAATTGATACTGAGGCTGTAAGTCCCTAAAATTCTGCCTAATATCTCCTTTAATGCACCCCTGATGAAAGTCATATAAATCTGGAACACCATGAGCGTAAGAAAATGACAGAATTCTCATTTTTGTTTGAACAATTCCTTTAAGGAGCTGTTTTGAGGCCTTTTTTGGTGAGAAGCACCTACCTGACTCCTGCAGGTATCTATACACCAGGAAGTTGACCTCATCACTGCTAATACTCATCTTCACACTTGCTTACACCATGAGGTCAGCAAACAGGACACAAGCCTAAGAAAATAATGATATCAGAAAGTTGTCTCACAGAATGATGCTATAAAATGAGAACAGAAGAGCTGATAATGCAAGGCTTTCTGGCATCAACTCAAGGGACTTTGAGAGTCATCTGGTGTATAAAAGGCCTCTTTCACAGTGCAGGAACCTGAGTGTGTTCTCTGCTGCCAGAGGTTACCAAGGGCTTCACTGCCCTGCATGGCTGAATAACAAGTTGTAGTACCCAAAGTGACCATCACCCTGTGATGGCGATGTTGCATCAAAACTCCAGAGCAGGCGAATGCATCTGCCACTGAAAATGTTTACATGAGGGATACTACCAAATATTTCTGTGTACTATGTCTGACACACTGTGACACTATTATGACTCTGGCTTTAAGGATCTGCCAAAACATCAGTTTACACTTACAGATGTATTTATTAGCACGAAAATGTATTTAAAACTGACCTGGATTTGACACTTTACAATTCTTGGATATTGCACCAGAGTATTGCAAGGACAGATTGTTTACAAAGGTGCTATCCCTTTCTAACATAGTACAGTGATCCAAAGAACACAATGTGTTTAGTCTAATGACTTCTGGATATATTTGCTCGTTTACATTCTAGGTTTGCTTTTTCGAATAACATTTCACAGATGCTCTTTCTCCAAAAAAGAGCATCAGAGAGCAGAACTATATTTTCAGTTCTACGTCGAAACACTGCTTTACCACTATCTGGCTAATTCTGAAAAGTGACCTATTTCCTATCAGCCTTAAACAGCTTTGGTTTCAACCATTCCAGATCACATCCTCATTTCACGTAGTGAAGTGAACTGAAAATGTTCCCCCCATTGCAAAAAGTGCTCACCACTTGCAGTCACAGGATGTGGTTTGTTTGCAAGAGGGACGGTTTTCAAGTCCTCGGATTCTTGATCAGACTACCAGAGATATTCACTTCTGTTTCATGGTCGTTTTTGAGCCTCATGAGGTTTTGGTCTATTTCTAGAAGGTAATGCAATAGTGATGTAACACCTATCCATCTCCTTACCTCACTACTTAAAGTTCTGCATTACTAGTGGCACCAAACGGAATTACAAAAATAGAGTATGTATGCCAACACCCCTTAGACTCATCACACCATTTTGCACAGTCTGATTCCCAATGAACAAATAGGCCATACTAATTAAAAGGTGATAAACATTTAACGTCATAACGAACAAGACCACTATAACATATAAACGCATAGCAGAGGAATCCGGTCGTTCGATAACATCACCAGATTGAATGGCAGCTGGGTATGCAGGGGATCTAGCACATGAGGTGGGATGGTTCTTTTGGTAACTATTAAGTGTAAGGACAGTTCCAATTCTGATTATTATGGCGCCCTAGGTGAGGTCGCTGTTGTTTATGGGGATGAGGCGGCGGTGTATTAGCGACTTGCACGGCGATCTCGTTATTGGTGCTCCCGTTTGCCAGAGCGATCTTATCATTGGTGGTGTGTGTGTTTGTGTCATCCACCTTGTAAATGTTCACTTATTTACATTACATGCTTCCTTATTATTTGAATTTTAATAAAGCTATAACGCATTAAATATAACTGCATTTAAGATGTGCCAGGGTGTTTCCTTTAAAAGACGCTTGACACAGCAGTTTTGTTTAAGTGGAGCGGCAGCTCCGGCTCCGCTTATTCCACAACGAGTGTGCTTCAGTATTTACTTATTTGGTATTTTTGTATAATTCCCTCATACTTTGCGATCTACATCACCTGAAGCTGTTTGGAAAGTTTAGAGTGCATCTGGACTGTGAGCTGTGTAATTCTTCCTCTCCTCAGTCAGGCGCGAACTGCAGTGCTCCTCTCGTGCACCATCAGAGTTTAATGTGATCTCGTGTTAAGTTAAATCAAACGACTATTCGACAATGAAAATTATTGTTGACAATTTATTTATTTTTTTTGTCGACGTTGTCAATAACGTCAACTAATCATTTCAGCCCTACCAACCATTCATCCTTTCATTCATCCATCATCTTACCATCCTTCCATCTGGCTGTTTGTTTTAGAATAAACTTTTTTTAAACTTTCAGGCTAGGTTTTGTCAAGTCAGCAAAGTTTGTTGTACAAATCTAGTTGATACTGCACTCATATAAGATGAGGACCCCAAAATTCAAAACTCGCATTAATGTAATTCTTGTACACATTTGTCATCGGTGAACACTAAAGGCCCAATATACTTTAAGCAAATTGAAGAATGAATGAGTGTGATGTCATTTCGAACAAAATCTGGCCATAAAAGTGTTTTTGAGTCAAATAAATTAGCTTTCATTAGGCTACTAAAATAACTGGAGTATCATCTCGAGCAAGTGTCTATGATTTAAAAAAAAATTCCAGTTCCTTCAATTTCTTTAGGTATAAAACTTTTTAATGAGGAAAAATTAATTAACTGACAACAGCTTATTTTAGAGTAATATTTAGCCTACAGATGAATGATCAATTATCTGCCTACATTTCTCAAACATGGGAGTCTTTTGTCTTGCATTGCTTTCATAAAATATGCAAATAGGAACATCATCAAAAGGCACGGTGTCAAGGCTAATCAAATAACAAAGATATTGCAGCATCCAATCAAATCAGGAAGAACGGTGCCACCGAATCAATGCATTTTATCTCACAGCATAGCCAAATTAAATCCCTGCAACAGTGCAGAGCGCTCATCTATATTATTGAGCGGCCAAATCAATACCTAGGAGGACTGCTACCTTCCAATAAATCACCCGTGCTCTTCAGGACCACCTAGCCTGTAAAACAGAGCAGGGAACTCCAGGCATTTACTGTCGGCAACATTAGTTCAAGTAAAGAAACCATGGGTGGGGAAATTCCCTTCTAGATCTGACACAGAAAGAGCTTTAAA
Organism: Myxocyprinus asiaticus; assembly: GCF_019703515.2. NCBI lineage: Eukaryota > Metazoa > Chordata > Actinopteri > Cypriniformes > Catostomidae > Myxocyprinus > Myxocyprinus asiaticus. The sequence goes on along the minus strand of NC_059378.1, from coordinate 15,659,442 downwards.
CAAAACGGGTTCATGGCAAACAAGGACCGCCAAAAGATATATGGCCATCTGTGGCTCGTAAATCGTCCCCAGGAATGCAAATATCATGATCCATCCTCTGCCTTGGACGACATTTTGGTGTGCTGGGGATGCTTAGTGTGTAGTGTAATCTTCATTGTATAATCAAAGGCGGCATGGGTTGCGTAACAGTGGAACACATGCATTCAGGGTGAGGGAGTTTAAACTGTATTATTTAAGGCTGAGTGGGAAGTCTAAGAGGAAGCGCTATTTAACCGGTTTTGGTGAAAGGTGTAACAGATGTCTATTGGATTACAGAATAATAACGTGCAACTTCATAGCAGTTAAAGCAAATAGATGCAAATTTAAAATTAGGAAATATATTTGATTAATGGCCACACAGAGAGGAGTCTACAAAAATTAGGCATCTAGTTGCATACTAGTTGTAATAAACACCTAAGCTGAAATCCCCAGTGATCTGTAGACCAGGAGACAAACTAAAATAACATCCACTTGCACAATTTAAAGGTGAAGTGTGTAATTTATGCACCACTATTGGCACCAAATGGAATTGCAAAAATAACTAGGGCACAACTATGCAGGGGCTATAGTCATACCACAGCTCTGCGCAATAAGTCTGTAGATCAAACGGCACGAGTCATCGGAAAGAATTAGTAGTACCACCACAATATTGCCACTCTTTAGGAAGTCAACCAACGAATGACTTCCTCATAGTTTTTAACTGGGTGGAGAAAGTATTCTAACAATGAAAAATTGCAAACATTTAACTCTAAGGAATAAGCCAATTACACGTGTGTGTCCGTGTTTGGCAGTCGTACTCTGTTTTTCACACGAATCCCTGACAACACTGAACTTGATCCTATCAAGCCTCGGAGGGCCTCAGGGAACAATAAGAAGCCTGGAGAGCTTGTGTTCTTGTGTAACACTGACCGCTGGGCACAAATTCCTCAAGACACTCTTTACATGCAGGGTTCCTCTTTGACCAATTACAAACAAGAGAAAGTGTCACAAACATATAAGCGTTAAAAATCAGTCTCAGGTTTGACCTGTTTTTCAGGCAACATTATAAACAACTTGCAGACTTTACAACTGAACAGAATGCAACTTTACCCTTTAAATACACACAATGGGCTGCATTCACGAAATACAAGCAAAAGGAATTGTGTATAGTTCGTGAAATCATTCATAGGCAAATTGTCCCGTTGAACTGAAAGTGAGATTTTGTACAAGAATGTTTTTACGTACGATTTACACACAAAATTTATTCTGCTAAAGTTTGATGAATATAGCCCAACGAACGGCATATTTAATTTGATAAATAAGACCGGGAGGGACGGATATAATAATGCTTTGAGATCCTAGAACATCCATGACCCATGTTCATTTCTAATTTTGGCTGTTGGCTGAGCAACTTACACCCTCATACAGCATAACAGTAATATATTTCATGGATTGTACTTCTATCACCCAGAGTTTTGTTTCCGATATGTAGTCTAAGGGTACGTTTACACGACAATGATTCACTAAAAACAGAAAAGTTTTTCCTTTGCGTTTTTGAAAAGTTTCACGTACAGACGACAACGTTGTCAAAATGATCCCCGTTCACACAGATCCGCGAAAACGACTAAAAAGGCTGTATTATGCATGCCAGGCCAGTAGTTGGCGATGTCACTCTGTAAAGAAACACTACGCGCCTGCGCACATAAGCATTCTTCCACAGAGCGGTGAACACAAACAATGAGGATGGCGAAAGCATCGAGCAATTTTGTCTGGACGTACGATGAGGTTGCTTTATTACTACAATTACTTTGCTGGAGAAGCATCAATAAACTCAAAATCTTGAGCAGCATAAACACAGTCCTGTAGTCCGCCATTGTAGATTTGAATGTCCGCGTGTTGTTTTGAAGTACTCGCGCGCATACCTATAGACTGAACTCTCAAGAATATTCAATAAACTCTGCTCATTTTTACCATCACTTTGTCTCCTGCCTTCTTCTGTATTCCCCCTGCTGACTCTTGGGCTGGTAGGAGAGTGAGTTAACATAAGCTGTTGATGTTGACTGGTTTTGGATATCAGACAGAACTCTGATATATGGATATCTTCTGACGGAGAGAGAGGTCTTGTGTACACTGGATCTAACATGCATTTTCACTGCCTCATGTTTTCATATTTTAAGCATATCATTGAATACTGTACATGGCATCACATCTCTGTCTATAGGCTATATACATAAGCTGTGGGTGAATGAATTGCAGGGTAAAGGTACATCAAATAAAATTAGGTAAATAAATAACATTTAAAACACAAATACATTTTTACCATCTGAATCCATACATTAGTTTCAAGATTTTCAAACTGCAGGTCCTGCCTACTGTACAATGTTCACACTCCATACGAAACACTCCAAATGAATTAATTGTTGATTATTGTTATTTGCACAGACACCAGTATTCATACTGATAATTATACATCTCAAATTGATGCCTATCAATCCATCATTCTTTATATAACACGTAATATGCGTGTGCATGACGTCATCGTTTTCACAAATTCACGTTTTTGTATGTTTACACGGCATAGTTTTCAAAAACTTGCACTTTGAAACCCATTTTCAAAAGTTTGCGTTTTCAGGCCCCAAAACGCCATTGTCATGTAAAGGAACAGCCAAAACACATAAAATGTTTTCCGTTTTTAGTTGAAAACGCTGTCGTGTAAACGGCCCTTAAAGTCTGCAATCTTCTACAATAAAAAACACTTGTTACAAAACAACAGAACAGCTCCAAAGCAGACGTGCTACATCCACCACAAAACCAGACAATAGTGCTTTTTTTCTGTCTATTTTCAAGGCAATTATGTCAACACCATTTCCACCAGGTGTTCGTGGAGAAATCAGCATATGGCTAGCATCCCTCCATCAGCATCTAACAATCAGGTCGAGTTCAAAGGCAAAGCAGGCTAATCAATCCAGCAGAAACAATGACCGTTGCTTATTAGATGCCACATGCTAGCGGATGATGTCATAAGCGATTAAGACAGATGCTGGCCTAAACTGCTTGTGATGCAACCCACTTTCCGAAGGGCAAAAACTAAAATCAAATTGGACTGGTAAGATTAACGAGTCACCTCACCTGACCTACTTTGAGATCAGGATCCATCAGTATCTGTCTGAACATGAAGGGGTGGGGAAAATATAACACATTAGGGACATAAATGGATCTCCCTGCTCTTCCTTTTTGTGGTGTGTAAAAATGCCCTAGAAGCAGGTCAATGGATTATATTGTCTGTAGTCAAACACATATACATCCATCTTATGCCTTGTAGTAGTGTTTTTATTAAGAACCTTTTATGCCCTGCAGAATATTTCAGTCTGTCATTTTAGATCTGTCAATATCACAATTATGATGCCTTATAAAAATAGTAACGGCTATTCTTGTGTAGGCCCCATAAAATTGCTTGATGAGTGACCAGGTTTTTTCCCTTTGTTTACATACCTCCCAAACATATTGAGGTCCTTGTCCTTTTTTTTAATAGCCAAAAGACTTTAGTTACATCACAGCCAACAATGATGCTTTTCTACTTGCTTTTGCTATTTAGAAGCAGATAGTATTATTTATAATTTAGGAGAGGGAGTTCTACTTCTAGAGAGCATTTAATTTGACTTTTTTTTTTGTATACACCCATGCATTTAAGTCATTATTTAAGTCTGAATATATATATATATATATTGAAGTTAAGAAACATGGACTAAAAGCCACAAAACTCCAATTTTGAGTTAAGTGACCCATTTTAACTAAATGAAATGGCCTGTTTTTTTCTTTGTTGACAAATTTCTAATAGAAGGGTTATACATGTCAAAGGGCTTGTTGGTTTTTTAAATAGCCAATTTAGTTCACGTTAAACCCATGAACCATGATTTGCTACTTGCTATTACTAGTTGGACATGGTGGTATTTATAAATTAGGAGCAGAGAATGTTCTTATTTTATTATTTTAACATTTTATTGGGCAAGTTGTACAAGTTGTAAACACCTGTGTGTGCAAGATGAGTCATCTCTATTTTTGGTCGGTTTTCTCCAGAACATTCAAAAACAAAAACTTTTTTTGTTACATTTTGAACTGCACCTGCATTCATCTGGTCTCAAAGATTACAAACATGGGCTATTTTTATTTCATGGGGTCTTTGAAAATGTAATAATTACCCATTTTAAAAGCGTTTCCCAAAACTGCTCTACATGTTGACTTGCCACTATTTGCCACTTTCCATACCGCTTTTCAGTAAGAGCATTACCACTGGCGCCAGGGGTTACATTAACCGGAAAATCACTGTCATTTACCGATTTTTTGAAACACTGAAGGATATTTCCAAATGCTATCCGTCATAGTGCATAAGTTCTAACTTCACTCTGCCACTGTGTGCGAGTGCCCTGTTTACTGCCTGGTATTAAAGATGCGTTTCAGACGATCCGATCACAAGTGGACATACACCATTGCCTAGCCTACATCTAGTAATATGCATCTCTTTTGACCACTTATGTATGGATTTTGAGTGGAAGGTCTCTGATTTCATGACTCCACACACCAATCATTATGTCAGTGTGTAACTGCATGATAACAAAGCGCAAAAAAGTATCAAATCAAAAAGAAAGCGCAAAAAAGCCAAGCATAGTTTCTGCCAGTAATACTTGCATTTAATCTAAGCGCAAACATTTCTTTTTAGAAAAGAATTGTCAGTTATTTCAGTGGAGTACTGGTATAAACTGAACTTCAGATGTGTGTGCTTCTTATTCGTGTCATTGCATGTTTATATAAGACACACTTAAGAAGATCCGTGAACTTTTGCATGTATGTGCTTTTTCAAATTTTCCGTTCCAACAGTTATTTCTTTTAAAAGCGGCACGTAAGTTTAAAAGTTTAAAATTGTTTAAAAATGTTGCTTTGGCGTAGTGGTTGATTGACAGGTTGAACTTTCACCCTAGAACCCCTTGGTTTCATCACACTAGCTTGGGGTGAAATCAATAGAAAAAATAAATAAATAAATAAAAGAGAGACCACAATGGAAATTTTACAACTCAGTCCGTCAGAGTGACAGATAAAGATTTTTTCTAGTGCAACCTCTGGCTAGCAGTGAGATTATTGAATCGTATTTCTTGTTTCAGCTCCAACAAAAGTTTGAACTGTCATTCTGCAACTCCTCTAAAAGGTCAAATCTTGAGTCGGCACACAGTGTGGTTTAAAGCCACCTGCATTTTCTGCATAGGTGGTCAAGCATGGTTTGAAATATCCGCAATCCTTCTCAGAGCATTTCTGAAATGAAATGTTGACTCCCACTCTCACACACACATCAGTGATATAATCTTTGGTGCACAGGTTGAAGACGGCTCCGAACTAGGACTTGACCGACGGGCAACAAGAATTGGAGGGTAACATGAAGACAAGCTATAAACTGCCTGGATTCCTGGAGGACCACTCAGAATGGGCAAAAAAATTTTTTTTACCTCTTTCAGGGCTTTGAGAACTCTGAGAAGCTGTTAAGTGAGAGATTTGTTTCACTAAAATAAGCAGAAGTCATTTGAAAATAAATTAAAAATTGATTAGCAAGAAAAAGTTTCAAAAGATACCAGCTTTTCTACAAACAAGATGCATTGAAGATAAAAATATACCCCTCATTATTATATAATCTGAAAGGAAAATACTGTACATTTTATATCGTTTTGTTCTAGACATATGCACTCTGTGACTCTTAAATTACTGTAGTGCCACAGTCACCGAAATAAATTTTAAGTCTTCTGCATCTTGTTTGCATCCATTTGAAGAACAGGTCACGGTTTTAGTGTCCTTTAGATGAATAGTCCAGAGGGCTGGTTTTGTGCGCTCTAGCAGAGAGAGAGACAGTCATGGGAATGTTCAATTAACTTATTTACCTCTGTTAAGGAGTGACACTAAATGTGGTCCAATTACCTGCAGCTAAATAGGTAAACGGTGAGTAAGCCAGTTGAAGTACTCCCTCAATGTCTACACAGCGTTTTTATAGTATGAATCACTAAATTCAACGCCAGATTCAACCAAAGATAAGGTGCTAATATGTATATAAGTGGACAAAACACTGTGAGCTAAGTGAACAGAGGAATCCAATGTGGAATAAATAAGGGGTGGATCTCACAAAATCTGTCAAGCATATTTCTGGGTCATGTATTACCCCAAAATCAAAAGAAAAAAAAACTATAAATTATATTTAGCCTAAAAGAAAATAAAGCCTATTATCAGAACAAATCAGATGTTTTGCATTGTGATTTTGGCTTTATTTTCATGACAATTAAAAAATACCCTCCCCCAATTAGCATAACACAAAAAATCTCATTTCCATTTCAGTACTATTAATTCATTTTAATTCAAATGGAATTTAATTTATATATTACTTAAATTGTAAAGTATGTATTAGGGCTGCACAATGTGGGGGAAAAATGCAATATGTGATAAATTGTTTGAAAATGCGATTCATGACGTCATCATAGGATGTATGGAACATCGGAACCCCAACCGCCCAAATAAACCCAGAGATCACAAATGTAGTTGTCTTTTGTTCTAAATATTGACTGCATATAAATATACAGTTTTCTACCATTAGCTATGTAGCAGATATTAAAATTTATCTTCAATCATTTGTATTTTTTTGTGAAAAGTATATGAATATTAAGTAACTTTCACCATATTTTGGGATATCCTATAAGAATTGTAAAGTGTTGTAAAGTATTTTATTTTAAAACAACGCAATTCATGTTCTTATTAATTTAAATTAGTTAAGTCAATGTGGGACTTTTATTTTTAAAAATGATGTCCAGAAGTGCTTTCCGTAGATTCGCTTTCTGCTTTGGTTTAACGTGCTTGTTGTCTTGATTTCAGAAGACAATCCATTATTTGAAACCCTTCCTTTGATACATCCACACAGACCACAGTGGCCAATAAACATGCCAAGTTTGCATTTGTATACATTGCGTCTGATCTCATAATTATCTGCACACACAACACAGAGTGAGACACAGCGCTGGTTACAGCTAAATTTGCACAAATTGTGACACGCTCCATCATTTGAGTCAGCGTCTATGCACACTGCACACGCACACACCAAGTGACAATCGCCCGGTCAGTCTATTCTCTGCTGTTATCGCAAGCCCTTGCGATATGCATATAGCGATATGTACATCTGCGATCTTTTAAAAATGCGTATATATATCGTGAAGCCCTAGCACGCATACATCATGTTAGCATTCGTTGTACTTCATTTATGCTAATTTAAATAAGAAATAAACCGTAAACAATTTCTGTATTACAGTAACAACCATTAAAACGTTTTTAAGGCCTACCTAATTTAAAATATAAAACAACACCAGAAAGTTCAAGAATTTTTCAAATTAACCAATATATTATAAACTGAAGAGGAAAGTGAGAGATAACTGGCCAGGCAAATAAATAACCGTCATATCTGCTGGAGCTCGGAGCAAGCCAATAATCAATTCCAAATTCGTTTAACCACCCCCAGTCAGCTCTTATCACACATACGAGAGTTCTTAACTGTAGGTGAACTGAGTGCACAGAGCATTTCCAGGAATTTATCATAACGCAACACGGAGAAGAGAAATGACTAATGAGTAACACATCCAAGGTCTGTTGAGACCCAGTTAAACAGGGGCGGGTCGTTATCTAGTGATAGAGGAACTACATAACAGAGGTATATCCCCTTTGGCCTGATTTTCTTGCTGGGAAAGTTGCAAATTTTTTTTAACATATGTACACTCTATTGGCTGTGTGGGATAGGCACTGCCTAAAGGTCCACTGGAACATGATCTCGCTCAAGCTGTTCAGAAGTGTTACATCATATCACCACCTGCCAAAATCAGTTACTATGGATAGAACCAGAGCACCAGTACACAAAGACTCGTTCATTGTAAGGATCTGAGTGCACTAGTGTTAGTGATTACTATAAGAAGCTTTTGTTTGTTCTTAATCGCAACAGTGACCGATAAAGGCAACTAAGGATAAAATAGTAAACTTTGGCCCATTATAAAAAGCATAATGTTACATTTATGAATTACATGGCAGGCATCATCCACTTCTGTTTTCTGCTGAAGGTCTTGGCATATCTATTAAAGAATCATGCAGAAAACGAATTGTTTTCGTCGTAAATGTTGACTGTTTGTGCACATTTTGTGTATAGTTGATGAAAAATAGCTATAAAGCTTGCCAGAATTAAAATACTGATAGAGCCAGTTTATGAGGCGACAGGCTTGCGTGGCCAAAATACATTGCCCATTATTTTCTGTGGTTGCATGAGAAAAATAAAAAACAAAGCATGTAGCAGTGGCTAAAAAGTTTCCTGACTTGGTCGGGAAATGAAAAAGAGAGAAAGAAATAAGAAATTCCCCAAAGCATCCATTTTATTCAGACCAACATCACTTAAATGTACTTTAATCACATCTTAATTATGACTTTCAAATTCACAAGAAGCAGCTTTTCACAAGGACTTATGAACAGCAATTAATTTCATTGAATTAAAAACGGCACTGTTCAGGCTAGATTATGAACCATATCCTTTCGGGAAGTCTGAAAACAATATAAGAATATTATATATATATATATATATACACACACACACACTATATATATATATATATATTTATTATACACACACACACACATATAGCCCTGGCTGTCCTGTTTGAATATTGTGGAAGGTCATGGTTTTTAGGTTCTTTATTTAATAATATATATATATATATATATATATATATATATATATATATATATATATATATATATATATATATACACACACACACACACACAGTATATATTAAATAAAGAACCTAAAAACTATGACCTTCCATAATATTCAAACAGGACAGCCAGTGTTTTATACAGAAGAGCATAAACTGTTCAAATTTAAATATTTAGTTACCCTTTACATATCACGATTTCATGAATCCCTATACACTGAACTGCTTTTCCATACTACATAAACAAGTACCATACAATGAATCTGTGTAAAACGAGCTGCACTGAGGAAACAGTCATGAAGTAATGTCACCGGGCAGTTCATTACAAGGTGTAAAGAAAAAAAAAAACCTAGAACTGCGGTTGAAAGTTCTGTGTATGTACGGCAGAGAACAGTCTGTCATGAATATTTGTTTTAAACAGTCTCTGAAACAACTGTGCCTTTTCCATGTCAAAATCACAGTGCCCAGTTAAAAATAGATTTACCATTTTCCTTAGAGGAAAAAAAAAATATAAGCCATCTTAGCACCAACATGCATTTATACTCACCACACTATCAGCTCTAATTCTGCAAGGCAAACACTTTTTAAGAATCCAACCCAAGTGTCTCAGCACCTGCAATAACATTAAAAAAGGGATGAATGAAGCAGAATTTGTCAAGCATCTGGACTTGGTGAAAAAATATCACCTGCAATGTACACCCAAATTAAATCAACTTGTCTGAGATTTCTCCACCCCCCCCCCTTTGCTGCGTGACCCTCAGGCAGTCTCTATACAATGCAACCGTCTGGTTCCACAAGTAAAAATCCCATATATTTTTCCCATAAAGGAATACATTTTTAACAATAACGTAGCTATAAACTTTTCAAGACAGACCTACCAAGAGCTGAGCTTTTGTTAAGGATGATATATGCTAGAAACCACAAACGTCTGTATAATAATAAAAAATAAAAAAAGTCTTAATTTCTGTTCAACTGCCGAATTCCTAGTGTAGAACTACACTACCCATAATCCTAAAGAGAGATCCACCAATCAGAGCAGTCGCTGTTGACAAAGAAACATGTTACAAACAACATATAGTTTGTACATACCTGAACATACCCATATTTGCACATATCTAAATATTTTGCAGTAAACTCAAAAATGTGTTTATACTTATAATCAGTACGTTTAAAGTTGTATATTGTACCATTATTTTGATTTAAGTCGTTAACAGTGCTTCAGAGAAAGAGTAGTTTCTTAAGTAGAATAAGTACACAGAATATACAAGAGTACATAGTCTTGTACCTTTATCTCTTCACTTGTATCTTTGTACCACTTACATTTTATCATGACAAAATACTAGAAAGATAGTTTTGCTTGAAACCCTCTGCAAATGCTGCCTTGTTCAGGAGGTATTTAGAGTAACGTTTAAAAGCTTAACTGTTGATTGTTGTGCTACAAATAGGTGGATTTTGCTAATGTCTGCATAGCTGTCATTCATTTTGCAATTACAAGATCAGGCCACACCTACACCTGTGTGACAGAGGCACAACAGGTTTCATTACAGTTAGGTAAAACTGACAAAAAACCTGTTTGCATCGTTTTGTGCTATGTTGTTTATTGCTTTTTAACTACACAAATCATTGTTTCATTTTTTTCCTGAAATGGGCCAACAGCTTCTTGATGGGAAAACATTTCAAATGTATAATTTAAAATTTATAAAATAGCCAAGACAATAGCAAACTTATGGGGAAAATTTTTGCATTATTAAAAAGTAACTAATAAGCTTTGTTGATGAAGAATAATTTAAATTCCAGTGTCAAAAGTTGTGTTATGAAATCACATTGGCAGTCATTAAAGAGAAAATAAGAAACCCAACGTAAAACCATTTAATTGAAACTGCATTTATTGCTATGATGAAAATTTTGCCTCGTATAGAGACACAAACTATGAACTCAAACTTTTAAGCAAGCAAGCATTTATACCAAAGGTCTATCTCATCATAAAGAAAATCTGCTGTCACATTGCCAAAACAAGGTGTCTGAAATATGGCCATCAGTTAAAACCTTGCCCTGCCACATACCAGCAGATAAAAAAAATAAAAGAAATAAAAATATCAAGCCTATAAGTTAAAACAACAATTATTTAGGGCAGTTTTCTCAGGTGCAGATTAAGTCTAGGTCTGGAATTAATTTCTGTATTCACGAATCATCATCTTCAGCTCACTGTAAGTGCTGTAACTTTTTGAAGGATGCATGTGTTAGTTTGCATAGACATAACCTGAAACGCATATAGCACATAACATGGGTAATTTACAGCTATTGATGGGTTTCAGTGGTCTCTTGTCTGCAAAGGTTAAGCTTGAACAGAGATAGCGTATTTTCCGTGAATAAAGTCGTACCTGAATATAGGTCACACCTGGTGAAAATCGCGATGCGTGAAAAAAAAAAAAACCCCAAGTCGCATCTCTGTATAAGTCGCACTTATATAGGTTGAATGCGGTAGGCACTAGGACCTGTGAGCAGCCGCCTGACAACCCTTTTTTTGAAAACCAGGGTTGCTGCAGAGTTTTTAAAATCAAATTTAAGATATTTTAAGACCTTTTTCAAGACCTGAACAAATAAAATGAATACTCTATCCCCATGCCAAAACAAATCCATCTCAAAACAATCTCAAAATAAGTCATGTATCACAGACTCTTGCTTAAACAGGCAGGGGCACATATTCAGCATGGGCTTAACATTGCTTATCAGTAAAACACAGTAGGATATATGCAAGTTTAAAATACTCAAGACATGTTTTCCACATATATCACATTAAAATTGGTTTATGTACCATTATTTAAATAAATACAAATTAGAGGTCGACCAATATTGGATTTTATGACAATGACAATGTGTTAAAAGAAAGGAAATTAAACTGCCAATAGTTTTTAAAATTGGTAGCCTATTTTAAATGTTCTTAGTCTTTCCTTCCTGTGATGGTGAGGGCCAGACAGAGGCTACAAGACTCCAAATTGAATTAAATTCCAGATTCAGTTTAGGTGCAACTAAAATGGCAATAACCAAGGGGGAAGAAAATGTATTCATAGTGCAGAATTTTTAACTTTAAAGGCTGAAATACAAAGAGGACTCTTATTTTGAAATGTATGCGCTTCACTGCTTCCAGCTGCTCATTCAAACAGATAAGGGAAATAAAATGTTCTCTCCTACAGTAATCTACAACGTATTACAATATAAACAATTAAAAGTAAATATTGTCATATTTCATCAACACTAAATCATCATCATCAACAGCTGATCAATAGTAAAATCGCTTGTCATAAATTTCCGATATGGCCTAATGATTTCTAACTGCTTTGCAACAGCTGGAAACACTGACAAGCCCCCGCATGCTTGGACAAAATACAACAGTGCCACGTTTTCACTCTGAAGGATGCAGCACATGCATTTATTTAATTAAATCAAATTCTTTTGAAGTTTGATAATCACATTAGGTCATATCACGATTTCTTTCTTTCCGCCCCCAAATTTAAGACCTGTTTAAATGATAATTAAGACTTTTGTTGTATCATTTAAGATATTTAAGACTTTTTAGGACCTTAAATTTTGGAAAACTGAATTTAAGACATTTTAAGACTTAAGGATCCACGGGAACCCTGTTAACCGCTCAAAAAGTCAAAATGCGTTCCAAGAAGATAATCTCAGGATCTATGCATTGTATCATGCAGTATTTGGCCCTGTTTTAACCGGGAGCACCTGCTTTAAGTAATCATGTGTAACAGCTTTTCATATTCTGTTTATCTTTTATGGGAAAAAAACAATAAAGAGCTTTTAGTTTGTGAGTAAAACAAAACGCTAGTTGTATTCTATTCATTTATTAACGATATTACCGACTATCTGTGGATATTTGCAATCCTCTTTTCTACGCACCAATTCAAGTCAAGTTTATTTTACTGCGCGTGTGATAAAACGTCATTTTGTGGGCATGTGAAGAGTTGCGTTTGACAGCAATCTAGAGTTTGTTAGAATAATAATGTTAAGATAGAACAGAATATTCACGCTGGCTGCATAAAGTACTCTGTAAAGGCTAAATACACTGAATAGGCTACTTTAAAACGTTACTACCGTATCTATGACTGATGTTTTCATCTGTTTGTAAGAATACCAGCTGACATAATTACGTATAAATGATTTAAATACAGTAAGTCCCATTGGATTATAAGTCGCAGGACCTTTCAGATAATGAAAAATCAGCGGAAAATACGGTGCTCTGGAAGGATGGAAACTACATCCTTGTTGCAGTCAGCTCCCAGTCCATCTCTCCTGGGTCTCTGAGACTTCTTTGTGCTATTGCACCTGCTGTGTTCATCCCGTGCTCAGTGATGTGCTTCAATGTAACCAGAGTGTTTCAAAAGTGCGTAAATGCAAGATTATTGTGGGTGCGCAACATTAGGGATGGGAATCACAGGGTAACTGGCGATATAATATAATATCGATATTTAGGTCATGATACAATATTATTGCGATTTTTTATTTTTGGTGTATTGCGACACTATAACTACAATATATTGCAATATTTCACTCAATGTTTCTCATTCGTCTTCATCAGACTTAAGAGAACTATTTCAAAATCACCAAATGCATTGTTAAATTAATTTAAAAGTTCCAGTTTACAAAACAAGTTTATTTCCTAATATCTATGTTCAATACAAAGCCTTAAGCATATAAGACCATAATGGCTCCCTATGTCTGTGGTTAGGTCAATGTGGCTAGTCTTTCTAAAAATAAATTTATATATATATATATATATATATATATATATATATATATATATATATATATATATATATATATATATATATATATATATATATATATATATGAATACAATAGTAGCCTAAATACTTAAAAACATTATTTATTACAACACAGTTTCAATACACAAACTGATTTAACATAAAACATTAGCATATGTTAAATTATACTAAAATTTTGTCAAAATATGTAAATTAGTAAGGGAGGGTGATTATGTGTGTACATGATAACGGCACCTTCTAAGGGACTGTTGTTGAATTTGGCAAAGAGAAAATGTTTTCCCATCACTACAATTTTAATGTGTAAAAATGTAAATAACAATATTGATATTTGGCATGCAAATATTGATACAATAGCACAAGGAAAAATATCAGATACTTTAGATACTTACATATCGATATTTTTTTCCCACCTCTACGCAACATAGTTCACGGCATCCAAACATTTTTTCCTTCTGTTTACTAACAGTTTACTATAGCAATCCGTTGTCTGCCAGACACTCCAACGTAAAGATCAGCAACAGACTTCATAAAAATACTGTCCACAACACCACACAAATAAACCTTTGGACTATGTATAATAACGAGAACATTGCTTACAGCAGGCAATTTGATGTTCTATAATGATTAAAATTGACATATATTGTTAAATGCAGTGAATTTGTACACAAGCAATGCTTTAAATAATGACGATGATTTAAGATGCAACTTTTCAAAGTTTACTCACTGATAGTAACTGCATGCAAGTGCACTGCATGCTGTCAGCACGAATAAGCATTTAAAAGGATGCATTTTTTAATTCATCATTTTAAAATCACCACAGCTAAAATATTAAACTTACAAGTTTGTTGTTGGACAACTAGTGGAGATCCTGTACCATTTGTAGTAGGATGTGTATCTTTCTATGACATCTGTCTGCATGTTTCACATCCGTGATCTTCAGACATTTAAATGTTCCCAAACATCTGATTTAAGTCGCTTTTTATTTGTGTGGATATGAGTCTGGATCTAATTCCTCTGTTATATTTTGGAGTGTGTGTAGTATCCCCAGTTTCACGTGAATTAAAAGTTCACATTCAGTCCGTGACACCTGGCCAAGCACCACGCAGACACCGTCCGTAACCATAGTAATAGATCCAGTACCCACACATGCAAAATTGTTTCACATTTAAGCTTACAAAAACTCTTTTATATTATATATTGTTTACATTATATAATATTTCGCCACATGTAAATTAAGCATTTCCCATTTTTAATCGTGGATTCTTACGGTTAAATTAACAATGACATTTTTAATCATGGTTAATAGTAAAACCGAATAATCGTGGCATCCCTATTCACTGCAAATGTTTGCCAGAAGTTTGCAGTTCTTCACCAGTAGTGGTGAACCAGCAGCAAACCTTTGGTATCAATGGATAATTTGCTGCAAACCTCATTTGCATGTGACAATAATCAGTGGCGAATCAATGGCAAATCTGCCATGAACTCTCAGTTTATGTAAGGACCGCAGACTGAAGTGACATACAAACATGTAAATCGTGGGTGACAATACAAAGAAGAAACACTACAAAACTTTAGTCACCTCAAGTCAACGCACAACAATTTTATCAGCTGTTATGCAGAAAAATCTCCAAATACAGGTTGATCAACCCTCGTTCAGAACTTAAGCAACAATCCATAGCATCAAGTTTTCAGAGCTCAACACCATATCCTGCGAGCTCCCGGTGTCAAATGAAAATAACAGACGCCATAACACTGAATCTGGCAAAGGATATGGTGCCGATTAGGGGTGGGGGAAAAAATCGTTTCAGTGATGCATCGCGATTCATACTCAAACGATTCTGAATCGATTTTCAAAAGAATCGGAATCGATTCCGAGTTCAGTGTAAATCACGGCAGAGCAGTGGCGTGCGCCGAAGACATGTAGAAACAAATACACGAGTTAAGTGCATATGCTAAAGTCAAGTGCACAAACATGACTGGTTTGCAGACCAGCTATATCAAACACATGACCATTTGTGCTCGAATGAAACTACGATGCCGAAATTCTTTCACAAACCCACGCAAATAGCAACGGGAGAGTTCATTCATGATAACAAGCCAACAAACAACAAACAACATGAAAGACGAGCTTGCACCCATTACTGCACTGATTTGCACACAACGAGGGAACAGAAGAAAATAATGACGAGGCAGCAGTTCGGGAGATGTTGGTGATGTTTTCATGTAATTCTTTTTTTTTCATGCCTTTCTCTACTCTTGCACGCTCTCCATTTCATTGGCTTTTGCTTTATTGCCTGTCACTTGCTTGTCAGGACAGTGCACACACCTGATGATAAAGGTTTGAAATCCATCGTTGCTTTTGCGACAGGGTCGTGCGATGTTCTACTCACAGAGCAAACAGATGGAACAGTGCATACAAGACATTTATTTAATCTTATGGATGTTCCATGTTTTGTTCACAGCTCATACTGAATGTAAAAGGCCAGTTTATGTAATGTGACTCGTTCTGATTTTTTAAAACAGCTGTTAAATAAAAAGCTGAAAGAGAAAAAATAAATTTTGAAGAAACTGAAAAAAGAAAGAAATTGAAGGACAAGATGCATCGAGAATCGTTTTACAATCGAATCGTTACCCTTTGAATCGTAATCGAATCGTGAGGCCAGTGAAGATTCCCACCTCTAGTGCCGATTGCCACAGTGGGGACACAGGGTTTTGTCCACCTGATGAATACCACAGACAAACAGTACAACTTTCCCTCGTGCACTCATTTTAAGTTTTATGCTTCTGTTTACATTGATGTTAAAGATGTCATTGTCAAATGTGACATTACTTCTTATGTAATGCTACAGTAAAAAAAAAAAAATACTGTTCACTTTCAGAAATTGTAGTGAGGCTTTCTTTTCCCCGAAAGAACATGAATCATGTATGTGTTATATCATTTTCAGTTTTTAATTGGATTTTACACAATTAATGGATTATCGCATACCGCATTTTTCTTCAATATCATTCAGCCCTAATATTTAATAATTAAACACATCCATTGGGATTCACAAAACTATTGTATGTCTTAAAGTATCAACCATGACACGATATCGTAGCACTAGAAAATGCTCCATATTAATGTGTTAATGACCAAGAGAGAGATCA
Source organism: Myxocyprinus asiaticus (assembly GCF_019703515.2). Classification (NCBI taxonomy): domain Eukaryota; kingdom Metazoa; phylum Chordata; class Actinopteri; order Cypriniformes; family Catostomidae; genus Myxocyprinus; species Myxocyprinus asiaticus. The sequence goes on along the minus strand of NC_059378.1, from coordinate 15,642,707 downwards.
CTTCACTTCTGGGGATGTGGACTTTAATATGCAACATAAACAATGCTTTTTCTCCACGTGAGTGTTTTTAGTTTCCGGATTTTAAAAAGTATGCCAACATTTTTAGCCATTTTGTCTCTTTTGGCCAAAAACCGAAAAGAGCATTTTATGCCATTTTCTGGTGCCGAAATGTCGGTGCATCACTACTTAAAAAGGTTAAGCATGTAATTTCTGAACTACAAGCAGCTAGGGCTGTCAACAAGGCTGAGAAACTAAATTCAAATTTTTCACTTAAATAATACCAAATTTTGAAAGATAATATTTCAGTTAGGGGAAAAAACAAGACTTTTGATTTTCCCATGATGTCAAGCAAAGAGGCACTGAGTTTGAAGGTAGGCCTTAAAATACATCCACAGGTACACCTCCAATTGACTCCAATTAGTCTATCAGAAGCTAAATGGCTAATTGCCTAAAGGCTTGACATCATTTCCTGGAATTTTCCAAGCTGCTTAAAGGCACAGTTAACTTATTGTGTGTAAACTTCTGATCCACTGGAATTGCAATATAGTCAATTAAACGTGAAACAATCCAATGGTTGGAAAAATGTCATGCACAAAACAGATGTCCTAAACAACTTGCCAAAACTATAGTTTGCTCATATGAAATCTGTGGAGTGGTTAAAAAATTAGTTTTAATTACTTCAACCTAAGTGTATGTAAACTTCTGACTTCAACTGTATAAGTTAACTTAGTGCTGTATGGTATACCAGTTTCACGGTACACCCACAGTACCTCAGTGCTTTTAATTAATTACAATTGTATGTACTGTAGTAATAGTTAGTTGTAGTGTTGTCAAAAGTACCGGTAATTCGGTACCAAATCAATACTAAAATAAAAAAATATGTAACGATACCAGTGTTTCTGCAACACCGGTAGTACCGAGCACCGACTCATTCTAGTACCAGCGCGCAGTATGACTGACACACAACTGCTTTAAATGCTCATTTTGAGTGTGTGCTCTGTTACACTTTACACTGAAATGGACAAATTAAAATCGTGACATATCCTAGCGTGATTAATTAAACCGCTAAAGGCTGCAATCTTTGTGTGGAAGAGCTGCATACTTTGAATGAATGTATAAACCTGACCGATCATACACTGGAAACACCACAGACACTGAGAATCATTCACGACACGTATCAGATGACAGAGCAGAGCACTAATCTACTATGAACCATGCAGCACATGTAAACTATATAATTAAATCGTAGCATTTTCGCTTTAATCTCAACTCAACTTTATTTATATAGCATTTAAAACAACAGTTCACCAAAGCGCTTCACAGTAATAACATTTAAAACATAACATTTACAAATTACCACATACAAAAACACCAGTAATCTAAACACAAAATACAAACACTCCAAAACTGTGTCCTACAGTCAGACTCAAAGGCCAGTGTAAAGAGATGAGATTTCAGACGTGATTTAAAAGTCTCCGTGTCGCGAACTGTTTATCCGGGAAAGTGAAGATTCAGGCAAAAAATACACCGCATATTAAAAGCAAGTTTCAAAATATAAGCTTGAGCCCTGAAATTGAAGAAATTGTGACAGAAATACATTACCACTGTATAGTTAAATGTAATATTCACTGTAATTATAATAATAATAATTAATAATAATAATAATAATAGTAGTAATAATTAAGCAATATATCACAAACAAGACTCAAAAAAGCTGCTGAACAAAGGTTTGGCAAAAAAAAAAAAAAATGCAATGACATGTTGAAAAGTTAAATTTTCACTTGTTAAAATTTTTAAGAATGAATTGATTAAGGGGGGCCTGGGTAGCTCAGTGAGTAAAGACGCGTAACCATGACAACACTAGGTAATTGTGATATTTGTTTGAACTGTTGTGAAGCAGCATTTTCGGCTCACACAGCACCACGCAAAAGGCATGTATCGGAGTTATCCTGCTAACTACAGGTAACCTCCTCGTGGCCGCTATAATATGGTTCTCGCTTTCGGTGGGGCGCATGGTGAGTTATGCATGGATGCCGCGGAGAATAGCGTGAAGCCTCCACACGCGCTATGTCTCCGCGGTAATGTGCTCAACAAGCCGTGTGATAAGATGCGTGGATTGACTGTCTCAGGCGCAACTGAGCTTCGTCCTCCGCCACCCAGATTGAGGCACTACGCCACCACGAGGTCTTAGAGCGCATTGGGAATTGGGCATTCCAAATTGGGGAGATAAAGGGGAGAAAAATCAGAAAGAAATAAAAATAAATTGATTACACACCATTTTGATGAAATTAAACTCTAAAACATGAAGTTTTGGAAAATAATAATAATAACAAAAAGGAAAACATGATTTGGTAAAGAATAAAACAGATTTCAATAGGGCACTACTTAAAAACACTGGACCCACTTTTTATTAGGTGGCCTTAACTATCATGTACTTAATCATTTGATGCAATGTACTTATTATGTACATACATGTTGTTGCATTGTAATTACATTTGAAGTACTTGCATTGAATTACATTTGTAGTTACACTGTTAACTTTACCCCTAACCCAACCCTTACCCCAAAACCTAACTCTAACCCCTAATCCTATCCCTACTCTTACTCCTAAACCTACCTGTACCTCAACCTCAGTAGCAGCAAATGTGGGTATTTTGCAGAACAACATGTAGTTACACAGTAAATACATAGTCTTCTATGTATTTAATGTTAGTACATAGTAGTTAAGGTCACCTAGTATAAAGTGTGACCAAAACACTTAAGCAATGCATCCTTGATTGAGAAACACTTTAAGGAAACATGGATTTCTTTTAATTTATTATTTACATTGAAAACGTTACTTTTTAAAAACATTTTCATATTAGCATATTTATGCTGTGGTACCGAAATTGGTATCGAGAACTGTGAAATTTCACTGGTATCGGTACCGACTACTGAAATTTTGGTACCATGACAACACAAGGTAGTTGTGATATTTGGTTGAACTCTGTTGTGAAGCAGCATTTTCGGCTCACACAGCACCACGCAAAAGGCATGTATCGTTATCCTGCTAACTACGGGGTTAACACTGGAACAAGCCTATGTTGCACTGTTGACTCTAGAGGGGGATCACCATTGCAACTTGCATTGGACACCAGATTTGTGCTGTTTAGACAATAGCTGGTTTAGTTCAGGTGAGCAATTATATTCTTGTGTTAAGCCTTTAGTCAAGACTTTTGTTAAAGCCAACAACACCATGTACTATAATGTTAGTTAACTTTATTGGATGCTATACCAGAGTGCAATCTTCAAACGACAGGCATTAATATCAAACAATCTGCTTTTCCCTGATAAATTTAAATCAATACACACACACACACACACACAATATTAAACAGCCTTTTCTGTTTAATATTGTTTTCATTTGTTGCTGGTTAACAGAAAAGACAGAGTGTCATCGGCGGTAAAGTCATACTATTGTGAGCGGGGGGCCCAGATTCACACTGAGAATGTGCTCTAGTAAAACACCCTCAGGTCAGGGTTCCAGACTAAAAGAAATTACTATGGAGCCATAGACTCCTAACTGAAGCATTTAGCAGCCAATTTGCTGTTTTTAGTTGCCAAATTACAGAATTCCTCGATGGTTGTTCAGATGTAAAATAGAAAGGCAAAGAAAGACAGCTATACACACACACACACACACACACACACACACACATACATATATAACATGGGACTTTTAATTATGAACCAGCCCGAAATACACGCCAACTTATTTAGAAATGTCTGCGGTCCCAGGTGCTCTCTCAAAAAGATAAGGGAAACAAAATATGCACTCTTACAATCTACAAATAGGGATGCACTGATATGGAATTTCTGGGGCGATACCGATAACTCGCAGCTTATTGTGATCGGTACCTTTGAACCTGTACCTGTTAGCTAATTCACTAAAAGCTACTCATTTGAAAAATAGGTGTCATTTAAAAGCTTGGAATTTGCACTTGACAATCTGACCAACAATTAACTGCTGCTATTTAAGGTTTGGCGGATGTAACATGAACCATAAATGTGCATATTATGCAGATGTATGTGGATTTAAATAAGAAATAAATGGCAATACACTTGTATAAATTATATGGCAAGTATTTATGGTAATCCATGTATGTGCCCATTTATTTGAGTATTTACGGTAATCCTGATGAATCACTAACAGAGAGAGAATAATCTTCTCACAGATGTAATAATGCATTTAAACAAAATGAGGCGATAAATTAAAAGCATGTAATGAACATTAAGCAACAAAACAACAAATACAAACCCTAATCTCTGTATACATGGTGTAACATTTATGCTAGCAGCCAGACTGAGTATTGTTTGTGTGCGTTATGTGTACGCGCATTGTGCGCATGCACGTCTTTTTCACAGACACTTATTACAGCTAGGGCTGGGACGATTCATCGACGTAATCATTACAGAAATACGTCGTTTTGCATAAAATGCGTCGGCACGTCGCAATGGAGTAATTAAAATGGCAGCGCCCGGTTTAAGTATGGATTCCCCCGAAGAACAAGCTGCAGCTAAAAAAAACTCACCTAAAGCGTGGGAGTACTTTAGCCAGTGACCCAACAATGTGGTGCTGTGTAAGCTATGCAAATTGGAAATGGCTTATCACAGCAGTACAACCGCCATGAACAAACACTTGAAGCGAAAGCATCCCAGAACGCTTTGTCAAGACGGCAGCAAGGCAGCACTGTAAGTCCTGTTTACTTTTTGTCCCCACCAATTATGAGATATTAGTATTACAACACGTTTCTGTTAGTAGTAGTCACTTTAAATTGATTTTCTAAATGTTTCCTCATCGCCCCCATGTTAAAAGTATTTTCTGCACTGCTGCTAACTTAGGGTGACCATACGTCCTCTTTTTCCCAGACATGTCCTCTTTTTCGGACCTTAAAAAATCGTCCGGCCGGGATTTCTAAATTTGCGAAAATGTCCGGGATTCGGCTTTAGTTGCATTATGATGTGCATCTGGTCTAATACTTAATTGTGTGTGTGCGCACATATTTGCATTGCTTTAACCCCTCTTTGGAAGTCTCGTACACCAATTGGTCAATTATAAGAGGCTTGCAGCAATTCCTGCCTGTCAATCTCTCCTTGAACGCGCAAAGCGCTGTTGTGTTCGGCATCAAACAGTTGCTTGACAGCAGCAGCAAATGACAGCTGAGTGGAAACAATGCCCAAACGAAAGTGCAAATTTACAGAAGATTTGCACAAAACAATCCCATGCTTTCGTCCAGGTCGAGATCCGTGGGAAGCAGAATGTATGACATGTAAAGTTGGCACTTATGTGTCAGTTGCTAATAAAGGTGCAAGTGATTTTAGAAGCACACATTAGCTCTGCGAAGCATAAAGGGTCAGCAAAAGGTGAAAGTTCATCAGGTAAATTAACGGACTATTTTTTGCGACCAGGTAAAATTGTTATCACATTGCTTCATTTTCCATGGCCATTCAAAATAATAGTAATAGTAAATGAAGGTACAATCATGGCATCAAATATTTTAATTTAGTACATGGACATTCAAAAGAATGTTGGAAATTTGTATTTATATATTTATGCTAATAGAGTGTCTTTTTCACTGTATTAAAGTTTGCATTAATAGTAACACTGTTTTGTGATGCAGAATAATGCCCTGCTGTGCACACTTTGTTTCATGTAAATTTGTTTGTGTTTAAGAGATGATTTAATAAAATATTGAAATATTAATGAGACAAGTTTTTTATATTTATTTTGGGCTAATTAATTGTTATATTAATCAAGTAATAATTATAAGGAAATCTTTAGAATAATCGGCAAATTAGTCGTTAGATTAATCGACTAATCGGAAAAAGAATCGTTAGATTAAATCGATAAAAAAAAAAACAATGGTTAGGTGCAGCCCTAATTACAGCACTCATCTGTGACAGTTCCATTAAATAATTTATGAAATGTGATCACAATAATCATAATGGAAATAAGTACCATCATACAGACAGATCGAATATTAATGAGTTATAACGTTAGAAAAAGACTTAACTCATAAAATACAACATAAAAATTAGTTTCACTCACAAACTAGTGCTTTTAGCCATCTCATGTCACACTGAGGATTATTTCAAGATCTATGCACTATATTGTGTTGTGTTTGGGCTCGTTTTAATCGCGATCCTTTACTCTCAAGACAGCCTGACAAAAGGAGTTTTGAATGAAAATAGCATTTATCACAATTCAAAATTATACACAAAATATATCAATTTCAAAACTTACAAAAATATACTTTACCACGTACAAGAATGCTAAAGTAGAGCACTATATACAGTAGTATGTAGTGAGATCAAAATATTGAAGTCTATTGCACTCTGCTTCAGAATGATGCTTGGTTTTTAAAGTGCTTAAACACTTGCACCTTGATCCATGAAACAATATCCCCTGTTGGGTAGGAATTATCCAGAGAATAGCCAGACAGACAGATTGACCTGCAAACCCTTGTGAAGGGTTTAGGGGTCTTTGTGAAGTGGTCCAACAGGATGGACTGACACTACTACAGTTACTTACAGGAAGGCTAAGCCAGTGTTTCTCAAGTAGTGGGTCGCGACCCAAAAATGGGTCTCAGGTCTGTTCGGATTGGGTCTCAGACAGAAGTTCAATAACAATGCCAGGGCTCTTCATCCATTTCAATTTTTCCGCTGCACAAGCGAAATTTCAGGCAGCCAAAGGCAAATGTAATGATATTCATCTCGAGTGTGGCACTTCATACTAGGGTTGTGCGCGAGTAATCGTTCTGCAACAGCTACTCGAGTAGTAAAATTACTACTAGAATAATCGCAAATTAAATTGTCCTTTCCGCATTACACTATCTTCCCTTTGCTGTAGGCAACGATGAGCTATTTTCCATTTCTGCTTATGTTTCGTGAAGTAATAAGCGAAAATTATTGCCCCCGAGTAACGTACATAGTTACATGATTTTGTCGCGTTTTCGGTTATTGCTTCATGAAACATAAACAGAACATGGTAAATGGCATATCGTTACTTACAACAGAAGATACAGATTAAAACCTGCCCCAAAACAATGTAACAAGGTGCAAAGATGTTGAAACAATCTTCAAAGAGCAACATGAGCTTGGCTTGCAACACCAGGCTGGCTCTCACTGACACATGCTGCATGTACGTATGCGCACTGCGGTTTGAGACTGCCTGAGTCCCTACCGGAAGAAAGAAGATGCAGGCAGTCAGATTTTCAGCCACACGCAAATAAATGGTAACAAATTAACTGCTAAAGTATTGCCGGTAATTACACTACTGGCGCAATAATAATATTTAGATTTTCCTGTTTGAGAGACAACAATATATTGGCCGCCAATATATCATGCATCCCTATTTACAATGTAAACAATACAAGTGAACATTTTCAAATAACAAGAGTAATTTGTTCACGAAACGGACATCATGGCACACGCGGTTTAATGTTGCGGGATTATTTCAAAAGAAAATGGTGAAAAGCGGTGCAAGACACATAGGAGTGTGATCTAAAGATGTAATTCAATAACTCACAAGATGATATCTGACAAAATTGCATATGAACACACACAACTGTTCGAGATTGTCACCAATAGAGCAATTCAGGTTGTAGTCCACAAACCCGGAAGAGAATTCGCCATGGGCTCCCTCGGGATTTTCCTATGGGTTTTTACAAAGGGGTTTTTGAACTAATGAGTAAAATAAGGTCTGTGACAAACATTACTTGATGATACGTGGACATTTTGTTAATAAATTACACATTTATACCTCAAATGTGAATTCTGAAGCTGTATTGAATTACATACTTATATACCTTTTTTTTTTTTTTTTAAACAAAGCAGCTTCAAAACTCACGCTTGAGGTATGAAAGTGTGTCATATATGTTGTAGAACAAAACGTCCACATATCGTCAAGTAATGTTTACCACAGACCTTATTTTTCTCATCAGTTCAAAAACCCCATTATAAAAACCCATAGGAAAATCCAGAACCCATGGTGAATTCTCTTCTGGGTTTTTGTACTACAAGCTGAACAGCTTTATGGCAACTAGATTGTAAATTATGGTCACAATTACTTATTTTTTGTCACAGTTTGGAGCCCTGAAAGTCTGCCACCGAAAATGAAACTCTGCGTACTTGATCACACAAAACATTTTTGGCAATCTTTACAATACTACCTTGCTTAAAGGAAACAGATGTCACAGTTTCCTTTCAAAGAGCAGTTAGTCTTCCACCTACACACCACTGTATGCTCAAAAGTGACGGTTCAGTGGAACAGACACTCTTTCCTTTGCTCATAAGGAAAAATGGAGCATCCGACAGGAGCTTTCTCCCCACCATCACAAGCAGTAGGGTAAAGAGGGGGGCTGCTGAAGCACCTGCATGATAAGCCAAACACCTTCTCTATTGTTCAGAGTATCTTATATCAGACAGGAAGTAGACAGATAAAGAAGACTGTAATCATGTGATTTAGATGGAGCTGCCGCAGCTGAGGAACAAAGGTTATGGTTTGCATATTCATCACTAAATGGCGGTTGCCTTAACATTACTTCTAAGTAATCTGGGAAGCTAATAGCAGCAAACGAATCACGGCAAGTACGTCTGAGGCGAGCAAAAGGTTTGAGTGGGGGGGGACCTTTCACAGTCTAAAAAAAGCTTTCTGAAAACAGTACTTGACTGACATTGATGTTTCATTGAATAGTGGCAGTACTTGATTGGGCGACAACAACTGATATGCATTTAAATAAGTATTTACTATTTTGGTGGGCAGAATTTACAATATGTTAATGATTTTGCTTGCAATTTAGAATTAAACATTGTGAATATTGCAATGATTTTAACATTCTTTTTATTTGGCCTTAAGTTCCTAAAGAGTTTGTCATTAGATTAATTTTGCAATACATACTTTTGAGAATGAAAGTGTCGTATCTCGGATTTCAGCAACTTCAAAAGCAAAATTGAATTGGTACGTTTAATTCATTTCTGTGAATCAGTTTAAATTGTCCATTTCACTCTAGCTGCTTTTCCAACCTGGGGCCAAACTGTTCTTTTTGCGGAGCCATGCCGTTCCATACCGATCCGGGCTTGTTGACACGGTTAGTTTATTTTTTCCATCATGGTGCTACAAAATCAGGATTAGAATGGACTGACTGCACAAGTGACCAATCGTGTGTCGCCGTGTCACTAAAGGAGTTTCACCAGCACGGTTGAGTATGGTCAGCTAACACTGCTGAGAAACTCGTGCCGGGAAAGGTTTGTAATAGTAGTGTCGAATCGTGCTCGACTTGTTCAGCTTGATGGTGGAAAAGTGACTTCTTCAACAATTCGTTTGCATCACCCAATAATGTAAAAATGTTCTCATGTAGCAATTTGTTTTAGTAAATGTTTAGAATTGGTCAAAATGATGGTTCCAAAGATTAAAAAAGGAAAACACCCTATAAAGTAATTTGAGCGAATGTATAAATAGGGATATATAGAGAGAGAGAGAGAGAGAGATACGTACTGAAAATTGTCGAAAGGCTGAAAAGTATCACGTTATCTTTTTAATTCATTTGCCCAGCCCTAATTTAGTGACTAAAACAAATAAATACAATCGAGTGAAACGCGCATCAAAATCCAATCTTTCCCATTATTATTAATGAAGCTGTTTAGTCTCTAAATTGGAAGCGTCTATTGCGACAGTAAACGGATACCCCGTCCATCTGAATTAAATTGATTTTACTTTCCAAGTACCCTACAGGTTAATCTTTCTGCCATAAATTCTATTTATTACCTATTAATAAATTCTGAGTGTTGCATTAAAGCCAGCTCGTGATGTTTCTGGTCTACTAATAATACTTTTGTTTCAAACCAAATGTGTACACAGTTTTAGTAAAGATAACATTACAATGATAATTCTATAATAAGTAAATGTTTATACTAGTTTCATTCGCCGTTTCAAATGTTGATGAAGTCTACTCGAGCTCACAGTTGATTGGTCCATGCTGTCTGTGCGTCATTTAGAATGTTCACTTTGATGTTTTCAGTGTAGACAACCTCAAGCCATTGCTTTGCATCAAACAGACACATCTGGTATAGACAGGGTATAAGGATGAACTTTTCATGGTCAAATCTCTAAAAGATTGATCTTGTAAAAACAACCCAGACACAGATAAGCCTGACTTTGCTGTCAAAACCTGGTGCGGTTACCATGAAGGTAATTTTTTGCCCAAAGCCAAAGCATGGAAATTCAATACTGGTGTACAGCACATGAATTACTCAAAGGATATAAACCAAGGCAAACTCCTCTGGGTTCAATTCTACACTGCACCTTTACAATTCAAAAATATGTGTATCTTTGCTTTGGTCAAATTTGGCTTTCATTAAATTTCAGGAGAATTTTAATAAACCACACTTTTGTGAGACCACATAAGGAATATTTCAAAAATGGCTATGATGACACTTAAATTTAATATAAATATAAAATGTCCCAACTTACTCATTCACATCCCCAACCCCCATGTTTTTGTAGGTTGATCATGTTGTAAAAGGTTTGTAGCAAACACAGAGTTAAGAGATATATTAGGCCTCTATTTTCCTCCATTCTCCACCAGCTTATAGCCAAACCAATTTCTGCCTCACATACTCTGTTTCTATGGCAACACTCTCAAGAAAGCCTGAAAAAAGGAGTTTGGAATGAAAATAGCATTTATCACAATTCAAAATTACACATAGAACATAGCAATTTCAAAACTAAAGAGAATATAAATTTGCCACGTACAAGAATGCTAAAGCAGAGCACTATATACTGTAGTATGTAGTGAGATCAAAACATTGACGTCTATTGCACTTTGCTTTGGAATGATACTTGGTTTTTAAAGTGCTTAAACACTTGCACCTTGATCCATGAAACAATATACCCAGTTGGGTAGGAATTATCCAGAGAATAGCCAACAGACAGATTGATCTGCAAACCCTTGTGAAGGGTTTAGGGGTCTTTGAGGGATTTGTGAAGTGGTCCAACAGGATGGACTGACACTACTACCATTACTTACAGGTAGGCTAAGCCATTGTAAAAATGGGTCGCTCGGATTGGGTCTCAGACAGAAGTGAAAGAACAATGCCAGGGTTCTTCATCCATTTAAATTTTTCCGCTGCACAAGCGAAATTTCAGGCAGCCAAGGCAATTGTAATGATATTAATCTCGAGTCTGGCACTTTATACTAGGGATGTGCACGAGTAATCAAGTAATCTTTCTGCAACAGCTACTTGAGTATTAAAATTACTATTAGAACATTGCAAATTAATTTTCCTTTCTGCATTTGCCTGCTGTGAGCAGCGCTGAATTACACTTTATCTTCGCTCCAAATGTTGCAGTTACAACTGAGTCCACTGGGGGGCGCAGTGGATGCGTGTCGTCAAAGTGTTGGATGAGAGAAGATATAATGGCAATAATTGCAATTTTTTGATTCTTACTGAATTCTACTCTTTGTTTTCGGTTCTTGTTGGAGTCAACTTTTAAATCATTTTTGTTTTTCTATTGTAATTAATTCATATTGTTCATTTAAGGAATATTTCTCCCAAAAATTTAAATTCTCTTATAATTGACTCACCTTTAAGCCATCCCAGATGTGTATGACTTTCTTTCTTCAGCAGAACCGAAGTGATGTTTTTTTATAAGCACATTTCAGCTCTTTTGGTCCATAGAGAGAGGAGGTGCACACTCTGACACACTGGTGTCAGGAGCACAACCTCTCCCTCAACATCAGTAAGACAAAAGGAGCTTGTGGTGGACTTCAGGAGAAGAGAGAGAGAACACAGTCCCATCACCATCAATGGAGCACCAGTGGAGAGAGTCAGCAGCTTCAAGTTCCTGGGTGTCCACATCACTGAGGTACTCACATGGTCGGTCCACACTGAAGCCGTTGTAAAGAAGGCTCATCTGCGCCTCTTCTTCCTGAGACGGCTGAGGAAGTTTGGAATGAACCGCCACATCCTCACATGGTTCTACACCTGCACTGTAGAGAGCATCCTGACTGGCTGCATCTCCGCCTGGTACGGCAATAGCACCGCCCACAACCGCAAAGCACTGCAAAGGGTGGTGCGAACTGCCAGACACATCATCGGAGGTGAGCTTCCCTCCCTCCAGGACATGTATACCAGGCGGTGTGTGAAAAAAGCTCGGAGGATCATCAGAGACTCCAGCCACCTGGGCCATGGGCTGTTCTCACTGCTACCATCAGGCAGGCGGTATCGCAGCATCAGGACCCGCACCAGCCGACTTCATGATAGCTTCTTCCCCCAAGCAATCAGACTTTTGAACTCTTGATCTCCCACGATCAAAATACATCAGCACTGCACTTTATTACTCTTATATCTCACACCGGACTGTCATAAATTATATTATTATTATACTATATTCTCTCTTAACAACACACTGGCAACTGACTATCAACCGACAGCCTGAATGTCAATACAGTACAATACAACCTACTGTACATTTTATATATACTATATATACATTTTTATTGTATAATGTGTATTCTATATTGTGTGTATTGTATACCGTACATTGTCTGTTATTATTTGTATATTGTGTTGTGTGTAATTATGTGTATAGTATATTTTAAATTGTGTTGTGTAAATCTGATGTTTATTGTAAATTGGTATATGTCTCATCACTGTCACGACTACTATGTTGCTCGGAACTGCACCCAAGAATTTCACACACTATTGCACTTGTGTATTTGGTTGTGTGACAATAAAAGTGATTTGATTTGATTTGACAATTCAAATGAATGAGTGCCATTAGACTGCTGGCTATTTCACGGTCCAAAAGGCATATTGAGGCAGCATAAAAGTAATCCACACAACTCCAGTCGATCAATTATTGTCATATAATAACTGAAGCAAACCGATAGGTTGGTGTAAGAAACAAATATAAAATTAAAATTTTTTTAAACTTAAATCGTTGTTTATGCCCAGCGCTGTATTGCTGTTTGAACACTCACATGACGTTCGTTCCTCTGTTATATACAAAGCATGAACTTCCGACTCCTTGCATCAATGCGCCATTGTGCTTATGCCACTGGTGCATCGACTGCTGGCAGGAAGCGATTTTTGAAAGTTAAAAACTTTTTGATTATCGATTTAGTTTTTTTACACAAACCTACCGATTTGCTTCAAAAGACATTAAATGATCGACTGGAGTCATGTGGATTACTTTTATGCTGCATAAATATGCCTTTTGGACCATCAAATAGCCAACAGTTTAATGGCACCCATTCACTTGCATTTTATGGACAAAAAGAGCTGAAATGTGCTTATAAAAATCTTCACTTTGGTTCTGCAGGAGGAAGAAAGTCATACACACCTGGGATGGCTTAAAGGTATGTAAATCATGATAGGATTTTCATTTTTGGGTGAACCCTTTACCTCAAACTTTTTCAAATTACACATCATTACCCTTTTTATAACAAAATACTATTATTATGATTTTATTTTTCCAGAAAGAACCATGAACAAAACTATTCAAGATAAAAGAAAATGCAAACCAATATACATTAAAACCTGGTTACATTTTTTTCCTGTGTTGGGTCACCACTTGATGTCCAATGTAAAATCTGAGTCCAGAAGCAAAACCAGTTGAGAACCACTTTTAGCTTTAAAAAAATGCAGTAAAACTGTTGTTGCCTAGATGGCAAGCACTTCATTCACAAAAACTCATTCATTAGTGTACATGATTTGTTCTCAAACTATGCATGACAAGCTTCAAACTCGCTTTGTAATGAAATACAACTTGCAAGTAGAACCATTCTGAAACAACAACAACAACAACAACAACAACAAAAAGCAAGCTCAAGTGGCTGCGTAGTGCACGGGGCAACAACAAGGAGGAAGCTGTTCCCTGCATTTACAGATAATGAACTAACCTTTATTTGTCGACTGTACAAGCAAAAATCTTGTGAAACAAGAACACTCATTTGGTGCATTTTTGGTTACCATAAAATATGGTAATTAAGGACTCATGTTACAAGAATGAACTTAACAAGCAGTTTTCCGGGAATAAATCATTTTTAAGGTTTCTTTTACATTAAAAATGCAAATAGTGGAGTGCATTTACAAGCAAAAAAAATAATAATAATCTGCTTGTTCAAATAAAACAGCAATTGAAGAAACCTGCATTTACATGACATTTAAAATCATTGGATTATTAATTGCTTTTGACATCAAACATGCTTAATATCAATTTTAGGTGAGGTTATCAAATGTGTGCTACCTTGGGTTTAACAGATGATTCTTGAAATTTAACAATTACTGTGAATTACTGTGTACAGGATGTTTAAATGCAATTATAGACCATCTCTTGTGATACGATGTGTGACTGCTTAAAGTACAGTATTTGTACAAAATTTGCTTTACCCCATGTCTGCATTTTTTGTGCACAAGACATTTAGTTAACTCTGACTTAAAAAAAATTGATGAATTACTGCCAGGCTTAACCCTGACTGCATCCTCAGGCATCCAATGATTAAATTACCACTATACTTCCAACGCTCTAAAGACATAGTTAAGATATGTGTGTGTGGCTCATGGTGCCTTGAAGTTAACAAAAACAAACAGTTGCAGTTCAGGAATGAAAGAGAGAGCTTTTGTTGGCTTACCATGTGATCAGGTATTGCTCCAATGTGAACCTTTAGCAAGAATCTACAGCTGGACATAAAAGAGAAAAAGAAAACCATTACTTGGTGGCATGTTAAAATTAAGTCACAAGACCGCTATTCTGAAATCAATACAAGTGTCAAATACAAATGAAAAAATTATAAAAGTAAATAATAATCTTGCTTGCATTGTAAACAACTAATATCACATCCAAATCTAAATATCGGTTTCTCTACCGGTTACTCTTTCCAATTACAGAACATGAGACTAGGACTGTCACGACACCAACTTTTCAGTAGTCGGTACCAATACCAGTAAAATTTCACAACTCTCAATACCAATTTCAAAACTAGGGATGTGCCAGGGTGGCTGACTAATCGACAAGTCATCCAACAACTAACTAGTCGGTTAGTGAGGTCAACTACTAACATTATTATTTTTAGTGGTGGTGGTTTCAATATGAGAAGCATTTCTCAAATGAATTATGAAACGCAACTTCTGGGAGAGCATTTTTGCATGATGATATCTTGCTAAGCTTAACAGTGAATAACAGTCAGCACAGTAAAACCTCTGCAAGAGGCTGCATCTTTAATGTTTTTAAGTTTAGTCCTTTAACGTGCTGCTGTTACAGCAAATCAAAGTGCTGAAACAACCATATATTTCAAGACAATTGCTGTCGGATGTTAAATCCTCTGCTGTGAGTAATATTCCCATATTTGTAAAGTCTTTTGCTGATTCTGTCTGACATTGCTTGAATAAACAGTTGCAGTAAGAAATGTTTAAACTGCTTAATGTATTGAACTATATGTTTACCCGCAATATTATCCTGCAGTTCGAGGATCACCCTGAAACACTCCGGTTGCGTGTCATTCTGCATTCAAGATGTGCATAAGCGGTTTCATGACGCTCTGTATGAGCCTTTCTTATTTCTTACTTTGATTGTTTTGTGCAATATGATGTTATAGTTATTTAGTCTATTTATTTGTTGAATATCCGTGCCACACTAACCATTCGTGTATTCCTCAGAAATGTATCTAATCAGGGTCACGTGAACAAAACCGAGCCTAATTATTAGAGGTCGACCGATAGTGGATTTTGCTGATATGATAACTAAAGGTAATCGAATAAGCCGATAACAGATTAATCGGTCGATAGTTTTTAAAAATCGATTTATAGAATGTTAAAAACTTTTCTCAGACTTTCCTTACTATGTCAGGCACAGAAAGAGGCAACAAAAGTCCAAAATTCCAGGTTCAGTCTATTGTGCAACCAAAATCCCCAGGAAGTTTTTTTAAAATACTTTTAACTATAAACAAGCCCGAAATACACTTATTTATTTTGGGACTCTTATTTTGAAATGTAGAATTGGCTTATTTAGAATGCTCTATATTTAAGTATTTACCAAATTAAACATTTATAGCCTATATTCACCAGATTAAGGATTTTATATATATATCATTAGGTGAGTTTTATTTTTATTAGTATTCAGAAGAAAGTTGGAGACATGATGTATGTGCCACTTTCTATATAGTCGCAATTTTCTTTGCATGCTCTCGCTTCAATTTAGAACACTTGTTGATTTATCTAATCAAAATAACAAAATATGCATTGAAGTGAGGATAAAAATATGGATGAATATTATCAATGATGAAAGATTTATATATAATAAATCCCCACAAGGTGTCAGTAATTGTTTTTTATTTAACTTCTAGATGCTGCTGTTATATTGTAGGAATTAAAAAAAAATAAAATAAATAAAAAGATCTGCAACTATTGGCTTACATATTTGCAGATAACCGATAGTTCCAAAAAGCAACTATCAGCACCGATTAATCGGTAAAACCGATATATCGGTCTACCTCTACTAATTATACATTATCCTTAACACCGGCTAGTTGTTCAAATTTATGAAAATTGGTAATTATTTATATCCTATTCGATCCCACAAAAAACAGGTAATATGCTATTGAATGTACTCCATTAGCCTCTTTTACATAGTTAAATGTGTCAATTTAAATAATAAAACAATTGCATGTTTCCTTGAAGTGTTTCTCAATTAAGTAAAATATTGCTTCTTTAAGTAGGACCCTATGAAATCAGTTTTATTTTTTTCTAAATTCAGTTTTTTCCCCCCAAATTATGCATTTTCCGTTCCATGTTTTAGAGTTTAACTAAATGTCATCATCAAAATAGTGTCTAATCAAATGAATTCATAAAACTTTAAATCAAAGGAAAATAGAACCATTACTTTTCAACACACCATTGCATTTTTTTTTATCAAATGAAATGCTTTAGTAAAGATCCTCAAAGCATAATCTAAAACACTACATTGGTCTTATTTTTGTCAAAATAAAGTGCTACACATCAGAGCATCACATAATAAATGAAAACATTGATGAAAACCTCTATTCGGTACAAAAAGCCCTCTTGCTTGAGATATTGCTTAAATATAATAATAATTGTTATTATTACAGTAAATACTATATTATACTATACAGTAGTAAAATATTTCTGTCGCGATTTCTTCAATTTCATGCATCTACTTTTTGAATCAAGCTTTTGTTTTAGAGTGAAGGCTTTTCTGCTTTTTGTATTTTTGACAGTAGTGTGAGACCTATAGCATGAGTTTGGGCAGTGGCTACTTGTTCAGCCTAGGGAATATGAACATCCATGGCAGACGTGTACACAGGAAAAGAAATTTAGTTTTGCCAAAATTTGAAGACTTGCTAAAAGACACAGAGACAGAGAACAGGGTAAAACCAGAGTGAACAATGGCGTCGCATTTACAAGGTGGAGGACACACACCACCACCACCAATGATAAGATCACCCTAGCAAACAGAAGCGCCTATAACGAGATCGCCGTGCAAGTCGCTAATAACAGCTAGGTTATGTATCAAAACAACTTGAGAACCGTGTTCCTAAATAGCATTAATATTTTAATTGTATGAAAAACTAAAGTGTTGCACAAGTGTTGCATTGTACACAGTATAATTTAGATAGTAAGCATTACTGACAGGCTATGCCTTCAGACTAATTTAAAGACGTCAGATTTGCCTGTGCATTCATGCACACAACAGCTTAAAAAAAAATAATAATTGTAAATAGAACATTTTGGCACAATGGGAGTGCACCTAAATTTAATATGTAATCTCGATTATTTTTTTCGATGAATTATGTAGCCCTAATGTTCCATTTAATTAACAGTGCTATATCAATAAAACACACAATATTTATCATCTTGGCCAGAATAAGCTATAATGCATACCAGACTTTATGTCGATATTCTGAAATCTAGACTCTTGCGAGACATGGTGGGACTAAATTACCAACCACTAGCCAGTCTTTTCAGTGATTTGAAATCTTAGGCCTAACTAAAAAAAATAAAATAAAACACAGTTGGCTTGCATTAACCAAAAAAGGAAATGCATTACATGTGTATGACATATGCTCAGATGTTGTCAAGCCAAAACAAGCATCATAGCAGATAAAAACATTTTAGCATGGGTTATGGCACGAGTATTCGTGCATTTGGAAGTAAAAGCAATGATCGGTCATGAAAATTATGATCGATAATGATCATTCGTGACGTGACTTTTCACTAAATTCGAAATTCAGAGACAACTATACACAAACATGTCAAAGAGGGGCCTTATTTTTTTTATTTTGAGGTTGATTATGTCATGATTATTGGCGGTAGCTTGTGGTTTGAATCATCACAGCAACAAGCTCCAACACAGCAAACCCTGAGTTTCTGTCCAGGGCAAAGACAAATGTACAACCCTCTGGAGAAGTGCACACACACCAGGAGAGGAATGGAACCGAACACAGGGTCTTCAAAAAATATTTTCAAATTAACAATGTTTTAAAAACACGATGGTTATGGTGTCTCCGGTCAAGCCAACCGCGGTTTGCAAATACACGGTTTAGTCAGCCATGATGAAAACAGTGGTGAGCTCTTATTATGATAATTACGGTAACCTGAAGAACGAGCAGAGAGACCAGCTTTCTGAGCATTATTTCATTGAGTTGGCAAGCGAGTCTTTACATAATGACAAAATATAATGCATTATATTTTGATTATGCCATTTTTTGTACTTTTTGCAACAGACTACATTTTAACTATGAATATCCAAGACACTGGAAAAACAACAAGACACAATGCAGCAGCCAAAGATGTCAGTCTGACATATATGTACATAGATATGTCGGTGGCCAATATATTACTGACTAATAACTGGGAAAATCTAAATACTATCATCACTCCGCAGATAGTGAATTTACTGCAGATTTACGCTGATCATTTGTTAGTTTTTTTGCTTGTGGCTGAGAATCTCTGACTGTTTGTGCTTCTCTCCTTTAGGCAGGCACTCAAGCAGCAGTGCGTGTGCGCACACAAACCGTGTGTGACAGTGTTGCTACTTGCAAGCAAAGTCATGTCGCTTTGGGAATATTATTTTAACATCTCTGCACCTCGTAATGATGTTTTGGGTCTCTGGATCATCCGCTGTAAGCCATTTCCCATATTCTGTTCAAGTTTCCAGAAAATGAAAATGAAAACGTGACAAAACACACAGAATATATAAATGGCATATCGTTACTTGCAGCAGGATCCCGATAAAAACAAGCCCAAAGACAGCATATCACGGTGCATAGACCGAGTTGAGACTTTTCCAACGTTATGACTCATCATGACTATCCGATCTGTATGATGTTTTACCCATTCCCATTATGATTATTATGATCACATTTAATAAGTTATAAAATGGAACTGTCACAGATGAGCGCTGAAACAAGCGGCTTTAATCGAGACTGAATAAGTGCATGTGTGCGGCACGCACATAACACACAAACCACCGCTGCACATACAGTCTGGCTGCTGGCATAAATATTACAGAGATTTGTGTTTGTATTGTGCATTTTCTGGTTAAAGCTGAAGTGTGTATCTTTTTCTGTGTTAAAATACTGTCTCCTATTACAGCTTAATATGCAGAGACAAATATAAGTAAGCCATTCATAGGTTAATTTTGTCACAAAAAAACAAAAAAAAAAAAACAAATTCTGTCTTTGTGGTGCTATGAAAATTCCCGTTTGCTCTGAGCAACTGTCTAGTTCTACACAACAACACTGACTCAATCAATGGGGGCGGGACTCTCAGTTTCTTCGATCAACGGCATACATGGGGTGCATTCAGATAGCTGTTTTGAAAACAGGGCTCGATATTAATGCTCATCCGCTTGTCCGGAACAACTGGATTTTTGAAGGGGCAAGTGAAAGAGAATGTTACTTGCCTGACAAGTAGCCTGATTAAAAGTCAATATCAAACAAATAACCAGCTATATGTGTGATATAGCCTAGATATTTGTCACTTATTCAAACTTCTTATTCTGCTATTGAAAATACTCTAGAGCACGTAGGCTGCTGCATAAGAGTGGAAGCCAGAGGTGTCTTTTGAACACACAGGTTGGAACTAACAGATGATTAGAAACAACAATGCCTTGCTTGATCAATCAGAATTCAATTCGACATTATTTCAGGCAGCGTCAGCGAGCCGCGTAGTTTTAATTTTCGAATTAGCTAGCGATCTAGCAACAGGCAGCAATGTTTCTCAATCCTCTGTAGCCCGGCCAAGCACCTGTTAAAATGGCAAAACCCCAAAAGAGAACCACTGAATCAAACACAGCAGGTTACGAATCTAAAAGAGAGAGAAAATTCATCCCTACCTGGAAGGATTAATTTGACTGTGTGCGGTATGAGGAGGAGGACAGAGTGTTGTTCTGAAATGTCTGTCGAATGCATCCCAACTTTGATGACAAGGTAGTTACCATCCTGTTAATTTTAGTTCGGTAAAGTTCAATCTCGTAAAGATGTATCATGTTAATGTGGGTAAACAATGATAGGATATTGGTCTTGGCAGACTAGATCTGCTACCCTGCTGCTGCTGCAGAGCAAGTATGGACACTTGCTTTTGCTAGAACAAACACAGACATACTGAGTTGAGCACATGGACATGCTGCTGCTGCTCAATTACACAAAATGCAAGACATGCTGTATCAAGCATGTAGGACATGCTGCTACATAAATAGACATGCATACGATCCCCCAACAAAGCAGGGAAGCTGCACAAATGCACGACACAAACACGAAAAACAACCCCCAACCAAGATCATCTATCGCCAAGACTTGCGTACTTCTGCTGCTCCAAAAAGTAATGTGCACCGAGTGTATGCAAGCTAGGTGTGCCATGGCCCTTGGGCTAAAGGAGTAAAATGAACTTCATTTTTATGTGTGCCTTGGCCTGCTTGGTTGAAGGGCTTAAACAGCTAGTGACCCGACTCATAATGTGTACCTGGACCTGGAAAGCCCAGAGCTTATCTTGTTAAAGACACACTTCTGTGTGTCACGGCCAAGAGCAGACCTTATCGTGCAAGCTGGTGAAAAAAGCCCCAGCAACCACCTGAGCATTTGAGAAAGACTCTTACAATGCTACAGTGAAACCGGCTTATCTGCAGAACTGAGCTATTATATGTTACACAAAGAGAGAGACTCAAGTTAATTGTATACCCAATTACATGTCAAAGGACCATTCAGCTTACACCATGTGAGCCGACTGGCTTAACATGTCACATGTGAGCAACCCGATTGGCTAACAGATAACAAGTTTAAAGAACCTATCAGTTTGCCTCACAGTTACATGGCTGAACTTCAGTAATTTGTGTAGAGTAGGCAGTTGACTGGGCTAGACCATGTTTTCAATTTGGAAAATAACCAACACCTGACTTTGACATCATCTTTGTTTTTGTTTTTTTAACTAAGTATTTGCATTTGTCTTCTTTCCATGATCTGACCATGCCATTGCAGATTTAAGTTGGATTTTAAAGTGAAAAGTGTAATTAACTGATAGAACACCGATGAGAATACTGCTTCTGAATAAATTATATTTACAAAACATTTTTTTCTCTCCGGACAATAACTTTTTTTACTCTGACAATCCCTGGAAAACATTGTTTATTGTGGCAATTACGTTAGGTAGTGCTAGTGGCACAGAAATTACACACTTCAGCTTTAATGTCTGTTGCATGTTGTTAATTAATCATTTCATTTTGGTGATAAGCGATTCATCATGATTACCGTAAATACTCATATAAATGGGCACCATGAATACCAATATTATTTATAAATAATATAATGTTCAATGTCATTTATTTCTCTTTGAATTCAGCATACATCTTTTATGTAGGCATACTATGGGTTCACATTACATCTGCAAAACCTTAAATAGCAGCCGTTAAGAGTTGGTCAGATTGTGAGGACTAGATTCCAAGCTTTTGAATGACACCTATTTTTTTTTACCAAGTGAACAGTTTTTAATTAGCTAGCAGCTCCAGTTTAAAAGGTTAAAAAGGCAAAAAGGCAAATTATCGGTTATCGATATCAGCCACAATGAGCTATGAATTACTGGTTATCCGACCTAGAAATTTCATTTTGGTGAATCACTAATTTTTTGTTTTGGTAGTGCTCCTTTGTAAAAGTTTGACAATTATTTAAAAAATTCTGTATTGAGTATTTTATCTGAGCCAGACATGGATATATAACCTTGCAGTTCTCCAAGCAAGTAAGCCTCTTCAATACCCAGAAATGACAGTAGTTACTTTTGATTGATAATGCTCTTTTCAACTGTCAAACACATTTGTTCACAATCCATAGTTCTTTTATTTTTGCATTGATATTGGCCTGAACACCAAAGACATTTCTTTGTAAAAATGTTCATCTGTTTGCACACTTGAGCAATTCAAAAGTACTGCTTTCATTCCAATTCAGTCTCACTAATAAATTGAAAACAGCAAAGTGCCACTGCACAAAACAAAAATGTACATTTGCGTACAGTGCTCCGAAGAAATATAAAACTGTCTATCCACCAACATTGTTTCTCCAATTAAACTTAAGTGAAACTTAAAGGTGAAGTGTGTAATTTTTTAAATGTTAAAATAGCCTATCCCAGCTTAATATGCAGAGACAACAAAGTAAGCCATTTGCAAGTTGATTCCTGTGGAAAGTGTAAACACTATGACGCTATCAAAACATTGCTAGTCCAACATAGCAACACAGACTCAACCAATGGCATGAGTTTGCGGCAGAATATTATTTTTGCAATTCTGTGTGGTGGTGCTGGAAGTGCAAAAATTCCACAATTCACCTTTAACGTTTGAACACATTTTCAAAGATGAAAAAAGCATCTTGGTAACTTTAGACAATGGGTTCACTCTCTCATCCCAATCCTATGGGATCAGGATTTCTGAAAAACATCTAAAACAATTCTTCTGAAGCCTGTTCCTCCTGCCCATTTAGAAAAAAACAGGGTTATCTATGCATATGACAGCATCTCACATTCTAACTAGACTTTCATTACCGCATAATTTTTCTTGCACAGTAGCATGGAGATGCCCTTTCCTGAACCTTTACTCTCACCCTTTCAGTGGCTGAGATTTCAGTCCGGTGAGTGCGACAGTGTGGAATGAGAGAAAGAGTTTAATAGGGTCATCGGAGACCTGCAGAAGAGACGTGTGGGACTGATGAAGGTCAACGGAGGCAAAAAACGATAAGGTGGCTCACACTTAAAACTGCTTATCAGAGGAAAAAAAGACGAGGAGGCACACTGGTCGAGGGGCCGGACAGAACTGAACAAAATGCCACAAAAAGAGCAGAGTACATAATTATGGTTTCTAATTGGACTTAAAATTATGAATCAGATAGTGATGCGATGAGAAACTGCAAATGAAACAGCTACAGGTTTAGCTTGCATTGGTCTAAAATGTAATGCATTTTCTGGAATGGCATGGGTGAAGTGTCATTTTTTAACAATGTAAAAAAGGTTCAAATACTTAATAACAGTTTAATATGAAAAATAAAAAATAAGTCATTGATTGATTTAATAGGTTGATTCCCTCAGTATAAACATTGTTGACTTTCAAAACATTGCTTTGTCTGAACCTCCACACCAGCCAGATATAGCAACACTGGTTCAACCATTGACGCGACTGAGTTGTAAACTTGGACTGGGTAAAAATATTGATTTTCCGATGCATCGCAATCTTCATTTCATCTCGCTATCGATTCTAAAATCCCAAGATCGATCTTTTACTTGTTGCGCAACCCTCTACAACAATGTGAGTAAATCACTCGCAACCTTGACCAAATTTCGCACAATGTGCCTACAAATGTCTAAGGTTAGCCACTGACTGGTAAATGCTCAGATTTCACTCACCAGTGATGATTTAGTGGAGAAAAAGTTTAGCACTAAGATCCTTTCACTGCTGAGAGTAAAAGTTTAGTTGGACCTGTTCTGTTTGTCCAAAGACGAGATCCACGCAATCAATTTGTCATTGAATAATGTCTCTTATTATCTTTTCTGTTCTTTACAAATTTAAAATACAAATAAAAAATGTATTCTAAACACACAAGGCACGGATGTGGCATGTATTTACGCAATTTCTAGACATCACATTAATTCATGAAAAACATAGATGTGTGCATTTTTAAAAAGCTCAAATGTGACCAATATTATAAAAAACTAATGATAAAATATAATTTTTAAAATTCATATTTTCGTAATGTACCTAGTTAGTAGGTCCCCTGTATAATTAACAGCATTAGGTGAGAGATCATTTATTTTGTATGTAAGCAAAATGGACATTATAACTGAAATATACCCATATGCATCGATATCAAATCTGTTGTAAACCTCTTATTTATAACCCTGACTTTCAGAAGTAGGTCTGGCAAATTTTCAGTCCACTGATTAAAGATTGATTTTCTGTGTTATGCCAACACACAAACACCTGAACGAAAACAGGGTTTGGTGCCTTACCACTGAAGCTGTTTATCTGAACAGTCTGTATTTAGACCCCATTTAAAAAGGCACATGCTTGTAATTATCATTTGCTGGTGAAAATACCAAACCATGGTCAATCACAATCAGATACCCTAAATCAAAAATCACAGCAATTAATATCTTGTTTACAGAGCAACCGAGCTGGATTAGCCTGAGGACGTTGCAAGAACCTGGAAAGAGATAAGTCAAATCAGGTTTATGTTTACAGAATCTGCTCACATAGTATCATTGTTTTATTTCTAGACCGCATGGTGATATCTGTTGGGTGCAGAAAAGTGGGAGAAATACAGCTGCCCTAAATATAGTTTCAAGATAAAGAGAAGCTATATTTGTAGAGCTATTCTGCCTAAAAGCTAAACAAAAGAGCATAACCATGTTAAAATAATGGCTGTGAATCTGCCACTAAAATTAGAGCATGATCAGAGGTGATGCAGTAATCAGGCATAGGTCTTGTGTTACTTCACAATGGTAAAGTATTGGGTTTTATTATTTTTCTGAAATAGACATGGTGCCCATGAAACCAAAAGGCATGTCCATGTTTTTGAGGGGAATAAGTAGGGCTGCAAAATTAACAGAATAAATAATCAAGATAATTAAAGCTGTCACAATTAACTAATGGTGAAAAGTGTTAATTTCAGCATTCCTTTTAGGTATACACCTGTACTCCATCAAAATGTGTTTTTTGCCACATTTGAGCATTGTAACCAATCACAGACAGTCTGTTTCACACTTTATATCTATAATTGATTACAATTTTGAATAATAGTTTTGATTATCATGCTGGTAATAGGGCCACCGTTCAACATTTAAACAATGTTTTGACCTACTGATGTGTAAAATAGCTATCATGTAGTTAAGGAACACAGTTCTCAACTTGTTTTGGATGTGAAGCCTACATAAAGGATATGGAATGCAGATGCTCCACACAAAATAAGTATTTTAACACCTTAAATGATCATTCTGGTAATCAAAATCCAAACTAAATTCATTGCAAATATGGGCAAAGTTGTAAGTGCTGTTGGACGTACAGGCATGTGTGAGTTCCATTTCCACATGTAATGTCCATGGAGGGGTGCTAAAAGCAAGTTATGAAACGAGTTGTTTCCAGATGTACAGGTTACGATACAGTGAAGAGGAATGCACATTTTATAAACATTAACCCCCCAAACCAAACTCTGAACCTAAAAGTAACCATCAGTGAATTAAAAATGTAATGTTAAATGGAAAAATGCAACCCCCGAATCACGCGTCACTGATTATGTGAATGCGATTACTTTCTTTTTTCAATGCAGGATCCGAACCCAGGTCTCCCACACTTCTGACGCAACGTGCTTTCGGTCACGCCCCATTGGAAGGTAAACACGCTGGAGAAAATGCAAACATTTCTTATAGGAGATGCCGTTTGTCAATGAGTCTGCAAAATGTAGCCGATCCTAGGGTACTGGAAATCTTAGAAACAACATGCCAACTTCCAGTGTGATCAAGTTGGGCAAGAATGGTGGTTAAGGTGTTTACATGCAACGCAAAATCAGGTTGATGGGGAAAAAAAAAAAATCTACCTATGGTGATCGGTTTTTGCTTAAACCCTGATAAAGGAAAGCTGTTTAAGGCATTCACATGACCACACACAGTCACTTATTAAGCGTAACTGATGTAAGTTCACGCCTGTATACACATGTTCCCATTTCTCCAATTCATTTTTCCACAACAAATCCATGAACTCCCAACTTATAATGTTTGTGATTCTAGCTTGCTCCTACAGCCACAGCTTGTATAAATGGCCTGTTATTCTCTTTGGCAAACACTGTTCCTCAATGATAAAAACATGGCAAAACTGACCAGCAGTTTTTCTTTAAATTATTTTTTATTCATTAAAACTTCAAAATGTAGGTCAGAAAAAACATGCACTCAGCAAGCAAATGACAGCCACTACCACCCCTGGAATCGCAAGTTCGAATTCAGGATGTGCCGAGTGACTCCAGCCAGGCTTCCAAAGCAACCGATTGGCCCGGGGGTAGAGTCAAGCAGGTTACCTCCCTTCTGGTCGCTATAAGGTGGTTCTCACTTTCAGTGGGGTGTGTGGTGAGTTGTGCGTGGATGCCGCGGTGAATAGCGCGAGCCTCCTCGCGCGCAAGGTCTCCACGGTAACGTGCACAAGTCACATGATAAGATGCACGGTCTGTCTCAGAAGCAGACGCAACTGATATTTGTCCTCCGCCACCCGGATCGAGGTGAGTCACTGCGCTATCACAAGGAATTAGAGTGCATTGGGAATTGGGGAGAACGGGATAAAATCCACACACGCAAAAAAAAGGGAAAAAACATGCAATTCACTGACCAAATCATAGGCCTCCTGACCAACAACCAACATAACCACAATTACTTGTGATTTCATCATTTCAAAACCAGGTCTTGAATCTTTAAAACATGCAAAAAATTTAGAGAGCTGGTGTCATCCACGCAATATGGCTACATTAGGCCAATCATTTCTGAATCCTAATGCCAAATGACTGATGTGCTTCTACTGAAGCTTGGCCTTTTAATCTTTGCTTTCACAGAACTGATACAGTGATCTCCATCTATCACAGCTTAGTAAGAAGGTTACCCATTCCCTACACAGAGTGCAAATACCCTATAATAAAGCCTGGCATTCTTTGTCCAAGTCTAATGGACAAAAGTAATTAGACTAAGTGACAGTGGTACTTATTTGCAATTGTTAAATGCATATTATCTGCAAGTCCGAGATATTGTGGTCTAGACAACATGGCCATCCAAGAGACAATGGTCTAGTCAACTGAAAAGTACTGAAAAGAACATCTTGACACCGGCAAAAGCAAATAATACAAAAACTCTCACTTAAAACAGAAGGCAGACAGACAATACACCATATCTATCCGTTTACACAGTGTGTGTGTGTGTGTGTGTGTGTGTGTGTGTGTGAGAGAGAGAATAATCTCCCTCCATAATGTCTACTGATAAACCCATGAAAATTTGCACACAAAAAAATAAATAAATAAATAAGGATGTGCTGTTATCGCATTGCTGGGGTTGTATCACAAAAAAATCTGAGGGAAAGGTTGGGCTGCACTTTACGGGAAGTCAACAAATTATAGAGCCATCTAATGTTGCCTAAGCTTATTGCCTTATTGGACTAAACCACCAGTTTTCGAAGCCTCAAGCAAAAATGTTAAACCTTCAACCTACATCTGATTCCCTCTCTCAGAGCATGTTTTGTTGATGAAGTAACATCAACTACTTTTTCTATGATGGCTGGTGTCAAACCTACACTAAAAATTTAAAATATACACGAGGCACCATTTGAGGTTTCTCAGGTCTGAGGTCTGTCCACATTGGCAGAACTTGGAATGTGCAGAACTACCAATTTTCATAATCGACTAGTTGGTCGGTTGTTTAAACGACTACTCGTGTTAAGGATAATGTATAATTAGGCTCTGTTATGTTCATGTGACCCTGATCAGATGTGTTCCAGAGGGATATAAGGCTAAGCGCAGTACATTAACATGGTAACAAACGGATATTCTACAAATAAATAGGCTAAATAACTATAACATCATATAGCAACGTCATAGTAAGAAAACTAAGAAATAAGAAAGGCTCACAAACAGAGCTGCACAAAACTGCTTATGCACATCCTGAACACAGAATGAAGGGCTTCAATGTAACAGGAGTGCTTCAGGGCGATCCTTGCTGTGCATTCAAAAGTGCAGAACTGCAAGATAATATTGCAGGTACACATCTATTTCACAATATCAAGCAGTTTAAACCTTTAACTATGTAAGCAGTGTCAGACAGAATCAGCAAAGACTTTAATCTCTCCAAAGCACCTCACAAATATGGGAGTATAACTCACAGCAAAGGATTAAATGTCCGACAGTGATCATCTTAAAATATATTGTTGTTTCGGTGCTTTGATTGTTGGAACAGCAGCATATAAAAAGGACTAAAGCTATAGCATTAAAGAAACTAATCTTCTTGCAGAAGGTTTTACCATGCTTACTGTTATTCACTGTTAAGCATAGCAAGTGTTCATCATGCAAAAACGCTCTCCAAGAGGTTGCGTCTCTTTATTTATAAAAAATGTGTCTCCCATTAAAACCACCACCACTAAAAATATTAAATGTTTGTAGTCGACCTACTAACTACTAAACTAGTCAGATGTTGGACAACTAGTCAAATAGTCAACCACCCAGGCAAAACTCTCTTTAGATCCTCCAGACACCCTTTAAAAAGGAGCCTCAAATATCCTATGTACTCAAGGAACTTAAATTTATATTTCAAGCAGGGATGGGCACGAGTATTCAGAATTGACAGCAACAATCGATCATAAAAACGATGACTGATAATGAAAATGCTAGACTTTTCACCCAATTTTATATTTTGTGACATCTGTGTCAAAGGCCTTATTTTTAATTTTGAGATTGATTACACTGTGGTTTTCAACAGTACCTTGATTGTCAACAGAGACATTCTCATTGCAACCAAACTGATAATCAATGCTGCAATGCTAGCATTTGTTCTACTGATTTACGACACTCAACCGAAAGTAAAATTAACCATGTTTTCAACACCTGTCTCTGCAAAGGTTTGTTAAACAAGTTTTATTATCATTGACTCATAATGTATATAATTTAATAAAAGTGAATGTTAATCATTGACTCTATAAATCTCTCTGAGTGCCGACATGTTTGCATGACGTCACACACGTGTATCTCGGTGAAATTGAAGTTGTAGATTTATGCACGAGATTCCAAGTTTTAAGTCCAACATAGTGGCGTTCCATTGCACTATTTTCCCGTAAAAAGTTTACAAATCCGAGTTGAATGGAAAGCAGAATAAAAATAATCCACATAAACTCGAACAGAGCACAGTACACCGTGACTTTCTGTACGAGGCAGAGACAGTGCTCAACACTGCGCACACACACCAGGAGAGTTCTTCATTCAAAACAGCTAGCCTGAGCGCAGCTGAATTGAACAGAACACTAGGTCTTTAAAACTATTTTTAAATTAATATGGTGTTTTAAAAACACAATGGTTATGGCATCTCCAGTCAAGCCACAGTTCAGACAGTCGTGATGAAAACAGTGGTGCATGCTTGCTAAGATAATTATGGTAACCTAAAGGAAGAGCAGAGAACTGCGCTTTCTGAGCATGCTTTCATTGAGTTGGAGTCTTTACATAATGTCAAATATGATGCATTATAATTAGATTATGCCATCTTTTGTACTTATTGTTACAGATTACATTTTAACAACCTATAATAATGAATAGAAAAGAGACTGGAACAACGAGACTCAACGCACCAGCCAAAGACACATGTCTGAATGACATATTCACTCACTTAGCACTTTAAGGAACACTACGGTCCTAATGAAATGCCTGACATGGTCTTCTGCTGTTGTAGCCCATCTGCCTCAAGGTTCGACATGTTGTGCATTCTGAGATGCTATTCTGCTCATTAAAATTGTAAAGTATTTGAGTTACCGTAGCCTTTGTCATCTCGAATCAGTCTAGCCATTCTCCATTGACCTCTCTCATCAACAAGGTGGTTCTGTTCGCAGATGTTTTTTGCCTTTGGCACCATTCCAAGTAGGGCTGAAATGATTAGTCAACGATATCCACAAAGTCAGCAATAAAATAAAAAAAAATTGTCAACAAAAATGTAAGTGGTCGAATAGTCACACGTAACATGAGATCACTTGAAACTCTAATGATGGCGCGCGAGAGCAGCACTGCAGCTCATGCCTGACTGAGGAGAGGAAGAAAACACAGCTCACAGTCCAGACGCACTCTAAACTTTCAAAAAAGCTTCAGGTGATGTAGATCGCAAAATTTGAGGGAATTATACAAAAATACCAAATAAGTAAATACAGGAGCACTCTTGTTGTGGAATAAGTGGAGCCGGAGCTGCCGCTCCGCTTAAGCAAAACTTGCGTGTCGAGCGTCTTTAAAGGAAACAAACCGGCGTTACATCTTTAATGCAGTTATATTGAATGCGTTATGGCTTTATTAAAGTTCAAATAATACGGAAGCAGATCACGTAAATGACTACAAACTCCGAAACTGCCATTTCTGTTCGGTCAGCGCCTCTTCTATGAGTTGTGCGGAGTCTACCGATCCAAGGGGAAGAGATTGAAACTGCACCTGATGCCCCCTCATGTGCGCTTGCTGCATTTGGATTATAACATGATCGCTCGCAACTTATTGAATCATATCATATCATATATGTCAATATGCATTTCTTATCGTGAAGAAAACTGCTAATACGCAGCTTTATTAATAAGAGAAAGTTTGCTTTTTTGCGAGTTAAAGATGGATTGAAGTGAACAAAAAGGCGAGAGAGGGTAGTCTTCGCCACATTCTATACTGTAACAAAATAAGTTTTTGAACTGTTCTGACTTGTTTTCCAAGATGAAAAAAAAATTGTTATCTGAGAATGTAATATATTAAAAATACAAATATTTTAAAATATCTAAAAATCCTTTAAAAAAAAAAAATGCATTCACCTGAGAAGCAGCATATAAAATATTTAGAGCTTTTAGAGAACAGATCTTGAATATAAATATATTTAGTCTTTACTGCACTCGCAGAAGTATAACCAAGTGATATACACTTATATACAAAATACGCATATTTAAGATACATTCTCTTAAAGCAAGTCTAAATATATAATGTTGCTTCTCAAGTAAATGTATCTTATTTTAAGGATTTTTTTAACTATTTAAAATGGAAAACAAGACAAAAACACTTGATAACAATACAGAGCTCCTGACTAAAAAAAATAACTAAGGAGCCATTGGCTCCTAAACTGAAACATTTAGGAGCCAAATGGCTGTTTTATTTGCCACATCACAGAATTGCTCAATTTAGATTGTTGTTAAAAAACAAGATAGAAAGCCAAGGAAAATACAGCTGATAGCTCATTAATCGGGTGTTTAATATAGATACTGTAGTTAAGTGCACAAATTGTCTAATTTTCACACCCCTTTCAGAATTTAGACAAATATAAGAGATACAAGATATTTTTTTATTATTTAGCACTGCCATTCAGAATCTACATAACAGGTATTTACATAAAGTATAATATGCATATAGTACTGTGTTGCCTTCTTGAGCATCGGTGAATGTTTGCACCTTGTGTAATCATTGTGTATGAGTCCCTCAATGGCCCCAAGTTTCAAAAGCTGGATCTCATATCACAAATAAATAAATTATATGTACAGTCCTGTGCAAAAGTTTTAGGCACTTGTGAAAAATGTTGCATAGTGAGGATGTCTTCAAAAATAATGCCATAAATAGTTTTCATTTATCAATTCCAGTAAACATAAAAAAAATTTTTTTTAAAAAGCTAAATACATTTTTGGTGTGACCACCTTTGCTTTCAAAACAGCCTCAATTCTCCTAGGTACACCTGGACACACTTTTTCTTGGTTGTTGGCAGATAGGATATACAAAGCTTTTTTGAGAATTCACCACAGTTCTCCTATCTATTTAGGCTGTCTCAATTGCTTCTGTCTCTTCATGTAATCCCAGACTGACAAGATGTTCAGTGGGGAGCACTGTGGGGGCAATGTCATCTCTTGCAGAGCGCCCTGTTTTTCTATTCTAATCTTTTTTATTTGCAAAAGTAGTGTTTGGGAGTCTAAAATATATTTTTCCTATTGAAACACTAAAGCTGAAGATATGAATAACTATCTTAAGATAAATGTTTTTGCGAAACATCTTAAGTGCCTAAAACATTTGCACTGTACTGTGTATATACAGTGCATCCGGAAAGTATTCACAGCGCTTCACTTTTTCCACATTTTATGTTACAGCCTTATTCCAAAATGGATTAAATTCATTATTTTCCTCAAAATTCTACAAACAATCCCCCTATAATGACAACGTGAAAGAAGTTTGTTTGAAATCTTTGCAAATTTATTTAAAAAAAAAAAAAAAAAAAAAAAAAAAAATCACATGTACATAAGTATTCACAGCCTTTGCCATGACACTCAAAATTGAGCTCAGGTGCATCCTGTTTCCACTGATCATCCTTGAGATGTTTCTACAACTTGATTGGAGTCCACCTGTGGTAAATTCAGTTGATTGGACATGATTTGGAAAGGCACACACCTGTCTATATAAGGTCCCACAGTTAACTGTGCATGTCAGAGCACAAACCAAGCCATGAAGTCCAAGGAAATGTCTGTAGACCTCCGAGACAGGATTGTATCCAGGCAAGAGTGCTGCAAAAAATTTTCTGTAGCACTGAAGGTCCCAATGAGCACAGTGGCCTCCATCATCCGTAAATGGAAGAAGTTTGGAACCACCAGGACTCTTCCTAGAGCTGGCCGCCTGGCCAAACTGAGCGATCGGGGGAGAAGGGCCTTAGTCAGGGAGGTGACCAAGAACCCGATGGTCACTCTGACAGAGCTCCAGCATTTCTCTGTGGAGAGAGGAGAACCTTCCAGAAGAACAACCATCTCTGCAGCACTCCACCAATCAGGCCTGTATGGTAGAGTGGCCAGATGGAAGCCACTCCTCAGTAAAAGGCACATGACAGCCCGCCTGGAGTTTGCCAAAAGGCACCTGAAGGACTCTCGGACCATGAGAAACAAAGACTGAACTCTTTGGCCTGAACAGCAAGCGTCATGTCTGGAGGAAACCAGGCACCGCTCATCACCTGGCCAATACCATCCCTACAGTGAAGCATGGTGGTGGCAGCCTCATGCTGTGGGGATGTTTTTCAGCGGCAGGAACTGGGAGACTAGTCAGAATCAAGGGAAAGACGAATGCAGCAATGTACAGAGACATCCTTGATGAAATCCTGCTCCAGAGCGCTCTTGAACTCAGACGGGGGAAGGTTCATCTACCAACAGGACAACGACCCTAAGCACACAGCCAAGATAACAAAGGAGTGGCTACGGGACAACTCTGTGAATGTCCTTGAGTGGCCCAGCCAGAGCCCAGACTTGAACAAGATTGAACAGCTCTGGAGAGATCTGAAAATGGCTGTGCACCGACACTCCCCATCCAACCTGATGGAGCTTGAGAGGTCCTGCAAAGAAGAATGGGAGAAACTGCCCAAAAATAGGTGTGCCAAGCTTGTAGCATCATACTCAAAAAGACTTGAGGCTGTAATTGGTGCCAAAGGTGCTTCAACAAAGTATTGAGCAAAGGCTGTGAATACTTATGTACATATGATTTTTTTCGTTTTTTATTTTAATAAATTTGCAAAGATTTCAAACAAACTACTTTCACGTTGTCATTATGGGGTATTGTTTGTAGAATTTTTAGGAAAATAATGAATTTAATCCATTTTGGAATAAGGCTGTAACATAACAAAATGTGGAAAAAGTGAAGCGCTGTGAATACTTTCCGGATGCACTCTGTATAAATATGTGTATATATATATATATATATATATGTATATTATATACACCGATCAGCCACAAGATGCGTGTTGGCACTAATCTGGGGGCACGAGGGGGACCTACACAATATTAGGCAGGTGGTTTTAATGTTGTGGCTGATTGGTGTATATATAAATTTTAAAAACATCTTAGTCTTTCTTTACGGTGACTAGATGGCCCAGACACAAAGACTACAAGAATGCAGATTGAATAAAATCCCAGATGCAGTTTATTGTGCTACTCCAATCCCAATCAATAATAACCAGGATAAAAAAAAAAAACATTTGATACATAACACAGGACATTTCATTATAAACAAGTCCGAAATACACATAGGACTACTATTTTGAAATGTCTGCACACCCAGTTGTGAACTCAATGATGGCTAATTTGCTAAGAAAGTGACTCGAATTCAAACGCTAACCCAATGGCGACTAGATTTTAAATTATCGTCGCAATCATTTATTTTTGGTCGCATCTGCAATCATTTTAGTCGCAGTCTGGAGCCCTGCAATAGGATTGTTTGCAATACATTTTTTACTAAATTAAACTTAATAAAAAGCATTTTTTTCCCCTTTAATTCAGTGAATGTCATTTAGAGGTATTTTTAAAAGATGATTTTGTCCTCTTTATTGTTAGCAAGCATGTTTAAAACAACCTTTTAAGTCGGCCTGAATAGTCGGTTAAGAGCTAATGATTAATCGTTGCAATAATCACCCGAATGGTCAAATAATCATTCTAATAAACATTACATTAGTCAATTATCAAAATAATCGTTAGTTGCAGCCCTAATTCCGAGTAAACTCTAGAGACTGTTGTGTGTGAAAATCCCGAGAGATCAGCAGTAACAGAAATACTCAAACCAGCACGTCTAGCACTGACAATCATGCCACGGTCGAAATCTCTAGACAAACGTCTTTTTTTTTTTTCACTTTGTTTGTTTATTCAGCGTCTCGTGCAGGAGCACTGTTTTTTAGATGCAGTGTCAAGTTAAAAAGAACTTTCAAACATGTCTCGAGACACTTGGTTTCTGTTAAACTGTATTTTATTGCACTTTTTTAGCGCAAGAATGCGATCGGTCTGAATCATCGAATGCACAGTTTTAGCATTCGAATGTGCATATTTCCTAAATTCAACGAATATTCAAATTTCAATTTGACAGCCCTAGAATGTATGTACATATATGAATATATTTATCAAGAGCGGGTGATTGAGAACTATTATAAATCTAATTTAAATGAGGAAAGTGTTGTGGGAAATGTTGCTTGCATCAAGATGTCTTTTTTCAGTCAATGGGTGAGTAGTTCAGTACAATATTTTATTTTGAGTCATAAAAGCCTATATTGTAAAAGATAGTGTTAATAAATAGGTTAATTACACATTTTCAACATGTTTTCCACTGAGTTCAGCATGTGCTGCGCAGTTAAAAATAGGCTAAGCGTCCCATTTCTCCTCTCACTGCAGCTTCAGAGACGCAGCACCACACAGCTCACGTGCCCATTATAACCTGCAGACACAGTTTGCTTAAAACAACCCTAACAAAAGCTCATCTCCAATCCTGGCATCCTTCATCGGTGTTGTTTTTGTTGTTGCTATTATATCGCACGTGCAAACAATGCAAGAAGAAAAACTATCCACATTACATTACAACATCAAATGGGTATTATGCAGGTGCGATTGCAAGAAGTATAGTCTCTTCCGGAATGTATTTCCTTTAAAACGCTGTCCTTCGTGAAAGTCCCTCTTGGGGAGCACCAGAACCCTAGGTGGGAAAGGGGCTATTGAGTAAGGTTCTCAGACAACTAAAAGGTTGTCTGGAGGACCTTCAGGAGGTTTGACCAGTGTGGCAGTTGAGGAACCCCAACTACAGAGTAGACTGATATGAGTTTTTATAAACACTTTCATCAGCTACTATTTGGTAAAGTCCACTCAGTGATTGTTTTACTATCTCCTATCCACCAATCCATGCAACTCATGAGAACTAGCAAATGCCTCAATAACTCCAACCCTGAACCAGGGAGACTAAGCACCTTGATTCAATTATTTTCTGACAAAATGCATTAGAAATTCCTCTGTGCAGTCAAAAGCACAGAAGAGGTGAATGTATTCAGAAAAAAAGATAAGTTTAACCAATGACCCTTAATCATCCTCATGGTCTTGTGAAGATAACAAGATGCACTGGGTCATTAACAACTGCATTAATTGCATCAGGGATGCACCAAAAGTTTTCGGTCGAAAATGGCAAAAAATGATATTTTCGATTTTTGGCCGAAAGTGGAAAAAAGCAGAAAATACTGACCAAAAATGTGAACTTTAAAACACAAGATCACTCTGACCCATTGAATTACTGAAAAATAATGCACACCCTGCACATCGTGACTGCATTACCACTTCTGGTGTGCCTTATTTTTTCAATAATTCAACGGTCTGTCGTCAATTATTCCTTTTTTATTTGTGATGTATTATTTACTTACACCAGAAACCCTCCAGCGCGACATCATATCCTGGTCCGTTACGTTGTCCGAAAAACTAGTTTGCATGCTCAAAGCTTAGTGTGACTGCCCTTTAATAATAAATTATTACTGTGGGACCCAGTCAATCATTGTTATTATTTTGATGATTAGATTTGTTTTATGTATAAGTAATATATATCTGTCCTACTTACTTCACCTTTACCTGGAGCTTTTATTTTGACACGGAAAGTGCTGTGCGTAGTCTACAATAATCCGCATGAACCTGCAGTACTTTTCTTTCAGAATGTATCTGAACTGCTCTAAAAGTGATAAAAACACAAGTCCATGAGCCCCGCGCATGCACAGGACAGCATGTCACCCAATTATTCTGAAGCGCACACAGACCATGTTTATCTGTCTTTAAACACATCCTTTTGCAGTTTTAATATCACAAATTACCTTGGTGTTATTTTGATCAATTCTGCAGCTCGTTCTTACTTAATTTTATATCATCAGCAAAATCATTGCAATTACATTGTGAATATTATATATATCGACCATCCTTATGTGCCCACAGTTAAGGCTTTTTCGCACAACCTCTCCTGTTCAACCATTCGTCACTCTCCACAAACAATGCCATGGTTCTCCCAATACTAAAAATATTCAGCAGCTGGCCAAGCTTAATTTCGGGCCACCAAGGCAAATTTAATGATAATATTGAGTTTGCACTAAATATGCTTCTCATCTGCAACACAATATTTTCATGGTGCGATTGAAGCCTGGTTTTTCGCACGAGAAGCCTGGTTTTCGCGTGGCCATCACAGAATCCACTCATACCAATGATGTGCTCTACTCTGTATCTCTGGAGTGCACACATGGCACGTGGGCTTCCCTCAACATCACGACACAGACCACAAAACCGATGCGACCCATTTGAATTCTAGTGCGAATTTTCTAGTTTAAAGCACCATAGAGGAAGTCAAACCTCTCAAACTGTAGACAGCCCCGACATGCTAAAAAGCACTGAGGAAAAGAGCAACGCTGTGCTATGTGGCAAAATAAAGTTTTTTTCACATTATCATCCTTACTAAAATTGATCACGATTTCACATCAGTAACAGTAACTGTGATATTCTGAAAAACAATTGAAAGTTTCATATTAAACAATCTATTAGGTAGAATATATTATCCTCATTTTTATTACAACTGTGGCATTTAGTTTCCAAATGTATTTAGACTTCAATTTCTTTCCTTAAACACTATAATTTTGTATTATTATTATTTTAGAAAGACTAGCTACAGTGATCTAACCACAGAAATAAGAAGCCATCTATGGTCTTGCCTGTGCTTAGGCCTATTTGGGCAAGTTAATAAAGGGCTTTAAAGTCTGGACTTCAAAGACTTAAATTATGGACAAATTTTTCCTCCTGTGTAAAGTATGTTCTGTTTGAATGATGTTTAATATTAGAAAAGAAACTAGATAATAAATATAATCAGCTCATAAATAAAAAGGCTCATCAACTTTTTGGTTTACATCAACAATAATGGTTCTTGATACATGCCCTTATAGTTGGAAACTAGGGGTGCACTGGTCGATCGGCCACTGATCTAAATCAGCCGATCTTTGCCTCAAGTCTGTGATCGGCCCGATCGTGCCTAGAATCAGGGCCAATCTTTTTTGCAGCATGCAGGGAATCACACATACACTGCTCCTCTAATGAATGAGTGCTTTCTCAGCCCTTGATGCATGACAGTGTGGCCTCTGGAGGATGAATTGTTGGCAGTTCTAAGTATCTTTCAGACAGGCCGTTATTCAGATGAATCTGCAGGTTTGTTTTTAAAAATGTGTAAGAATTGCACGTGTATGAATATTAAGTTGCCCATTTTCTAGAGTCATTACGGTAGTAATTCTGACTCGCTGCACCGCGAGCACGGAGAGGATAAATAGACTGCAAACGGGTATAAAAACGAATTAAACAACAAATAATCATGCGCATACAAATCTGAGTATGTGATGTGAGTCGTGACAATCAGACGTTGTGTTGTGTGATAGAGACTGTTTGAGCGATCATGAGCACTTTCAGCTTCACACCCTTCAATATGCTCACTCGCGGTGTCAATCAAACATGCGCGCTCTCCAGGTGCTCTCAATATCTCATCAGTCAGTCATCTCAGCGCTATTCTGTGAGGATCCCAATTTAGACTAATGTTGGTCACATTACCACTAATCACAGCAATTACAATTTGACCATAACGGCACCACGTCTTCACGCATTTGCTTAATAATTAGTGATGTGTTACAGCAAAACGCCAAAGACAATAAACAAATCATAGATATTAATGATTTCTCACTGGAGCAGTTTTAGAGCTTGTATTGGATATTTTCTTTCTTTTTTTTTAATGTATCTCTTCTGTGTGTGATGCTCTCATGGTCTTTAATACTTACCAGTATGTCACAATGACCTTTTGATATTGACAACAGAACTATTCATAACTGTTTCTAAACAATTAAATGTTAGCAATTCACAATTAATGTATTTTAATGCAATTTTGGTAATTTTATAAAAAGGTTCTATTCGTTATCATTAGTTAATGCAATATATTTTTACAGCATTTTTTTTTTATTTTTATCCCCATTTCTCCCAATTTGGAATGCCCAATTCCCACTACTTATTAGGCCCTTGTGGTGGTGCGGTTACTCACCTCAATCCGGGTGGCGGAGGACAAGTTGCCTCCGCTTCTATGACAGTCAATCCGTGCATCTTATCACGTGGCTCGCTGTGCATGACACCGGAGACTCACAGCATGTGGAGGCTCATGCTACTCTCTGCGATCCACGCACAACTTACCACGCACCCCACTAAGGGAGGGAACCCCTAATCGCAACCACGCAGAGGTTACCCCATGTGACTCCACCCTTCCTAGCAACTGGGCCAATTTGGTTGCTTAGGAGACCTGGCTGGAACTCTCAAATTCGTGACTCCAGGGGTGGTAGTCAGCATACATTTTTACAGCCTTTATTAATTGTAATGTTAGTTAATAAAATTACAATTGTTCACTGTTAGCTCATAGTACATTAACTAATGTAACTAATACAACTTTTGATTTTAAAAATGTAATAGTATATGTTGTAACTAACATTAAGTTCATCAGTTCATGATAACTACAGTAATGTTGTTAAATAATGTTAACAAATGGAACCTTTTTGTAAAGTGTTACCATAATTTAACTGTGTGGGGCATAAACATAACTGCACAATATAACTTGCAAAAGTGTGGCAAAGATTACATTTTTTTTTTTTTTAAATCGGTATCGGCCGATCTTAATGTAAAAACAAATTTGGATATCGGTATCACAGCAAGTCCGGTTTAGATGTGGTTAACAGGGCGACTGACTGCGACTAAAACGGTTGCAAATGCGACCAAAAATAACCGATTGCAACAATAATTTAACATCTAGTCGCCGCTGGCGACAGTTGGGTGGTGTGCGTTCACATGCGGTTTTGTCAGACATCATCTTGTGAGTTACTGAATACATCTTTAGAGCGCGCACCACCAGTGTGTCTCGCATCACTTTTCACCCGTTCTGTTTCTGAAGAGCTTGCTTTACCACACGCAACAACAAACCCAGCGCAAAAGTCGTGACCAAATGACTCTTTTGAACTGGATCTTTTTCATGAATCACCCGAAAAGAACTGATGGTTTGAAATCAGGAGCTCTGGTTAGCAGTTTGAATCAGATTCACTTCACCTCACATCTGGGTGTGCAGACATTTCAAAATAAGATTCCCAAGTGTATTTCAGGCTTTTTTATAATTAAAAGTCCCGTACTGTGTACCACTTTTTTTCTCCTTCTATTAATTATTGATTGGGATTGGAGTAGCACAATAAACTGCATCTGGAATTTCTTTCAATTTGCACTCTTGTAGTCTCTGGGTCTGGGGCCATCCAGTAACAGTAAAGAAAGACTAAGGCAATATTTAAAAAAGAAAAACAATTTATTATATATATTTATATTATAGTTTTTAAAAAAATTATATATATATGAGTTGTGCATTGATGCCGCGGTGAATAGCATGGGCCTCCACACGCTACGTCTCCGCGGTAACACGTTCAACACGCCACATGATAAGATGCGTGGATTGATGGTCTTGGACGCGGAGGCAACTGAGATTTGTCCTCCGCCACCCGGACTGAGGCGAGTCACTACGCCACCATGAGGACTTAGAGCGCACTGGGAATTGGTGCATTCCAAATTGGGGAGAAAAGGGGAGAAAATAAATAATCGCGACAGGCCTACTATTAAAATATCCGTCTTAACACGCTCATATGCTCAAAACATCATAAAAGAAGGGATTGCAAAATAAGTCTAATGACACCTATTTCCTAAGACCACATAAAAAGAGTAATAAAATTCTCAATGTTAACAATGTTACTTAATTTTATATTGCCAGCAAAATCATCAAGAAAATATTATTAATATTCAAAATACCACCCAGACACAGCCTAAACCTCAATGTATTAGGCTGCATGTTCACAAATGGCTACAAATGTCATCTAAGGTGAATTGGCACGTTTATAAAAAAAAAAAATTACGTTTCCTGATAAAGCTTTCTTGCCTTTGAACTCTCTCTTAATTACTCAAACAAAATGTGCCCTCTATACTAGGAAGAATACTTTGGACTGCTGCAATTTTACATGTTGAACTTGACCTTCAGGTCACACACAACAGAAGTATGCAACCGCATCTGGGTGGGGGAGGTGTTCTACAGAGCTTCCTTTAGTCTGTCGGAGAGCAGGAAAAGAAAAATTAACAGCTAAAGCACCGGTCAGGAGTAAGACTAGCTTTCAGTTCGCCCATCCCCCAATCACTACCACAGCTGATGAATTGAAAAAGCAAATCCCATTCAAACAGCTCTTCTCTCAGTTAATGTATAACGTTCATTCTGGGAAACAAAACAAGACATTGGTCTCCTAAACACATGATCTGACATAGCATACTATCACTGGAACTGTGTAGATCCAATGTCATTCGAGCTTCGACTGAATCCAGAGTAAGAAAACACAAAGTTCATTAATGACAAACCAGGCAGTGGAAGTCATACAGAATCATACAAAAATGTTAGACACATCCTAAAAGTCCTCGATACCACACCATCCAAATCAAGACTGATAAGGAGGTGGGAGATCATATGACTGCTGATTAATAATCAAACAATCTTAGAGACCTTTCAAAAAAACAAGTGGCCTGTGTTAACTCACTGGCGATGGGAAGCCACTTTTGCAAAATTTTACTTCCTCATACCGTCACGTCTGTGTTTCACAGAACTTGAGTCAGCATAGATTAAAGTAAACAGCCAGAGGCCAGACAAGATAATATGCCAAGATTCATTATTTTGGATCATAACCTAGCTCAATAAAATCACTCCCTACATCTGAAAGGAGGTGGAGGCTTTACTGCCTCATATTTGTGCTAGTTAGTGACATATGACCATTATAAAGCACCCAAACAGTTTACAAGCTTAACTGACATTTTCCATTTCTTTTAAAGCAAAACACATCTAAACTTTATATCCAATATGCAATCTAAGTCACCAAAAGACATTCAAAATTAAATACATATCATTAATTATCTTATTTTGCCAATGTTATTTATTCCCCCTCAAACTGAATTTTTCCCCCCACCTCATCCTGCACTATTTTCTTTTATACTTGCACATTCACAACACACCTAAACTGTGCACAACAGCACATTTAAATTCGGTGTAACTGATTGCTAAATTTAGTCAACTAGCAGCTTCTGGGAATCAGCCACAGGGAGAAGCTGACCATGGTGAAGTCAATCACACCAAGGACAGTACTGCAAGTCTGCAGCGGGATGCTGGAAAAGGCTTTATCAGAATAGGTGTCAAATTAAGCATAACCAGCACTAACCATTTAAAAGCACTTAAAACAATTTAAAGATGAGGAGTAAAATTTTGTTGGTGTTACTGTTAACAGTTTCTCCAATCCCAGCTTAATATGCAGAGACAATTATTAGAAACCCGTTCGTAGGGTGATTCTCCCAGACAGTCTGAACACTGTGGTGCTATCAAAACATTGCTCCGTTTGTTTGAGCATCGTAAACAGCCCGACAAAGCAACATTGGCTCAACCAATCGCAAGAGTTTGGGGTGGGACTATCTGTTTGTCCGACATCCTGCCAACACCGGAAGCGAGCAGCACAACACTTC
This sequence comes from Myxocyprinus asiaticus, assembly GCF_019703515.2. Lineage (NCBI taxonomy): Eukaryota > Metazoa > Chordata > Actinopteri > Cypriniformes > Catostomidae > Myxocyprinus > Myxocyprinus asiaticus. Next base: position 15,600,046 of record NC_059378.1, on the reverse strand, counting down.
GCTTCAAATGCAAATCGCTCCAATTGTAATCAATGACGCTGTAGACACTTGACGTGTCTGTCACGTCGTGCTATGCCAACAGTTTACCAACAGATACTGAAAAAAATAAATAAATATATAAATCACCATTACGCTTTCATCACAACTTTCCACAAAGAAGAAAAAAGTAAAGCGCGGTGTATTATAGCAGTCAAAAGAGAGAAAGAAGCAACATTTTCTGTCGCTCCCTCACAGCTGTAATAGAAACCTCATCGCAGCTGTGGTAACTCGTTTTTTAAAACTAATTCCAGGTTAATACACTACAAAGTATAATGTTATAAATTTACACTAAATAATTTAAAGGAATAGTTCACCAAAAAATGAAAATTTGCTGATAATTTTCTCATCCTTAGGCCATCCAAGATGTATCTGGGTTTCTTTCTTCATCAAAACAGAATTTAAGATTTTTAGGATTTCATTTCAGACCTCCTCCTCTAAACAATGCAAGTGAATGTCCTCCATTTTTTGACGGTCCAAAATGCATATTTAGGGTGCATCAAAATAATCCACACGACTCCAGTCGACAAATAAAGTTCTTCTGAACGCAAACGATTGATTATTTTTAGAAACAAAACAATACTTATATACTTTTTAACTACAAACGTTCACTTCCGTACATCTCTGTGACGTGCGCTCATGAGAGGGATGACGTAAGCTTGTTGTTAAGGTCACGCATCATGTGGAGGAGGAGTCAGGAAGCGCGTCATTGTTTACATTGTTTTTTTTTTTTTATTATTATTATTATTATTTGGAAATTATTTTCTTATTTTTATTTTATATTGTTTTTAAATTGTTTTGGACGGTTTTGGTTTGTGAACAGCACAAGTTTCTATTGCAAACAATGACGCCCTTCCTGATCTGAAATGAAATCCTAAAAGTCTTATTTTGTTTTGATGAAGAAAGAAACTCAGATACATCTTGTATGGCCTGAGGGTAAGTTATCAGCAAATTTTCATTTTTGGGTGAACTATTCCTTTAAAAACAGCAAATTAAAAAAAAAAAAAACTTCACTACATTTATGCTTCTAAATCAGGCCAAAACGCATCATCACAGTCTGTGAAAGGGTCCCATGAATTTAATGTAGAGTTTCCATGTCAGCGCCTCACATCTGTTTTTTTAATTGCCTACATTTTTGTCTACATTTGTAACAAAGTTGGAGAAAAATGTCAAATTACTAGCTAGAATTACTAGCGAGCTGTTCTCGAGAAGGTAATAATGTTACAGATAAAAAAGCCTGTTTATTGAAACATTTTGATATTTTCACAAATATTCCCTCTTTCACTGCAGCCACAAAGTAACAGCTAGAGGAAAAAAAATATACAAAACAAAAACCTTAATGTAACTGTGAAATCAACTGGCCTCATTCATAAACACAAGCAGAATGAATTTGTGTAAATTGTCATAAAACCCATTCTTGTGGTCACATATAATTCAGTGCAACAATTTAAGCAAGAATGGATTTATGAACTATTTACTCAGAAATTCATCCTGCATGTTTCACAACCATGGCCCAAGTCTTTGAAATGGCATAGCCTACTACTCAAACTACAACTGAAAGAAAAAGCAGTTAACAGAATAAGCAACATACCTGGATGACAATCTATATTATTCAAAATTTGCAATATCACACCAGAGCTCACTAGCTTATGCTCCTATTTGTATACTAGCTCAAAAATCAGGTTTGTATTCTACAGTATATACACTGATACAGTACTCTGCTGTAAAACACTATACGATTGACACAGCTGATAGCAGGTCGCAAACCATATATTTCACAAACTGTTGAATAAACAGACCCGAACGTCATTTTAACACAGAAATAATTGACTCAAACTCCATCTTTATTTCTAAGGCTACATCCACACTAATTCATTTTCATTTGAAAACTCTGTTTTCAGTTTCCTAACATCATAATTTTCCAAAGTATGTGGTAATGTAGAGCTTTTGAAATGCTCCCGTTTTTGTTGGCGGAAAACAGCGTTCAAGTGTAGATGAGAGGCGTAAATGTAGCGAAATCAATGCATTTTCAAATGAAAACATATTAGTCTGGACATGGCCTAACCCAGTGGTGTAGTAGTGTCCGAAGAGGTGGGCATACTGTGAATTTATGAAAGACCAAAAAGGCACCACCGATAGCAGTAAAAGGCACAAAAATAAAATTAGCAGGGAAATAAATTTACAGTGCAAATTATGGTTACTCCAGGGATTCTTGTGCATCAGACGCTGGAAATGTCCCTCCCCTTAATGAAACGGAAAATATCACTGGTTTGCAGATATCCAATCATGTCTGAAATGAATGTTCAGATTGGTGGATCAGTTTAGTCGGACTGTCTGTCTTGTCAGTTCAATCGGTATCTCTCCCGCAGCTCTGTGTGCGTTTAGATAGAATCTCCGTACACTTTTTAAAATAAAATAAACAATTCACTCAACGGTGCTGCAGCATCGCATTAGTAGATTTAAAAAGTTCCAGGTCAAAAGACTACTCATTGTTCTGGCGGCCATACCTATCATCACTCATTTCAGTTGGGCATACGCAAAATCCTAAGAAAGATAGGTGGGCATACTGCGTATGACTGCGTATGTACCAGACTACACTACTGGCCTAGCCTAAGTTTATTGACCAAAGTAGCATCACAGCAGAGTATTAGGCCATGTCCACACTAGGGCTGCTCCGATACCAAAATTTTGGCTTCGGTACGATACCAGACCTGGTAGATCGGTATCGATTACACAGAAAATTACTTGACTAAAAGAACTGCATAATGTCTTATAGATACAAATTATGCCTTTTCTTTTGTTTTTTTCTGGATATCATGTTAAATGTTTTTAATGTTATGATCAAATTGTGTTTAATCAAATACATTCTGTACAGCTTTAATCAAATGAAAATATAATAATTTTCAAAAATATAGAGCCAATAAAATATTATATTATATATATATATATATATATATATATATCAAAACATTCTAAAATTCAGTACACTTGCTTTTGCGGTATTGCTTACAGATAATAATATTAATAATATAACCATTTATTATTGTTATTATGAGTATTCTTGCGACTACTTTGAATACTACTTTTATACAGTAATCATATTTTTCTGTCGTAATGTCTTCAATTTCACTCATCCAGTTATATAGAGCTCTTATTTCAGCAGGAATTTTATTTTGAAAGACCTCTGAAGTTCTTCCTGTTTGTGAAGGGTTCGTTATATCAAGCTTCCCGCGACTCGTGAGCTGAAATCTCCGAGCTGCAACGGTGAAAACGGTAATTTGAGAGTTCACAGGCGATTATACACTAAACCCACTGCCCCACGCTCTGCAGATGGATACTATTGGACACACTGCATGAAAATCAGGGGGTCAGGAATTGGCTGGTTGGCAGGTCCCTGTTAGCACCTGCTGGTAGAAGCTGAAACTAAACCACCAGATGGCAAAGAGCATGTTTCTCCATAGACAGCCATTCAAAAGATGCTGTGTTTTATGATGAAATACATTTTTTTCCAAGAACCATTTCAATTTAAATTATAATGCTAATGGCAACATACTTTAATATGGTACTGAAATTAACAACAAGATGATATCGTACCATTTCAAATGTTTTGGTATCGCGATATTTTGTTAGTACTGGTATACCGCACAACCCTTGTCCACACAAATATATTTTCGTTTGAAAACGTATTAATTCCGTCCACACTGAGATGCCGTTTTTGTCCAGCGAAAACTGAGCTTTTCGGAAACACTCTCCCAAGTGGATAAATTTGAAAACGCAGTCTTCACATTGTAGTGTGGACCGGGAGAAGAGATATTTTCGAAAACAATGACGTATTTGTTGCCATGTGACATTTCAGTTTGGACTTTTGGATAATGTTTAAAAACGGCAGTGTGAATGGAAAGCGTTTCGAAAACTAAAATGCTGAATTTGAAACGTTTTCAAATTTGTCCCGATGAACGTGGACGTAGCCTTAGCAAGTCTCTCACCATGTTTTATTTTTAATCCAGCATAGGTATTTATCGAACCAAATGGGACAAAGCCAAAAATGAACCAATCTTGTTTTAGTTTCAGTTTTATCACAATGTGTGGCCAACCTCTAATCGAGACTACTGATCAAACAATATTTATCACAGTTTAACGAAAAAGGCAAGCAAAAAGTCCTAAAATCAAAAATCCAGTTTGCATAAAGCCAGTTTCTATTAATGATCAATTACAGTATAAATACTGTATCAATCACAGCGCAGCTGCATAACTATACAACATTTACACCAACAGCGTTCCTCAATGACCTTGCAGAAAATAACACATGCCTTGTTTAAGAAAGCATGGCAGGCATTTTCAAACTCACACCACTATCTGCCCATCTTGTATCTAGCCCACAACCTTGAGGCGCTACAGAAATAGGGTCAACACCACTGCACTGCAACAGAACACAAACACAGAAACGTCACGATTCAACACGTCGGCTGGCCCACTGCGATTCTGCTTGATGACGGAGAGCAGAAGGGAAAAAACAGATGCAACAGATCAGATCTGTCTGTCCCATCCCCCACATCTTGCTTCAATCCACTCTCAGGCACAAGTTACATAACCATGTCACTCTTCCACTTAGAGAAAGGCAGATTTTAAGCAAGACTCAAGAGACATGAAATCATTTAGAAGTTCAGATGGACCATATTCATACAAAATAAATCCTTTATTTTCTTTTGTTAAAGTGCATTATTCCAGGAATCATTTTACAGGCTGTGTGTTAAGGAGAGCTGGGTTAACACTCAAATAAATTATTTTTGGGGTTTGTGATTTAAGTAGGTTACATGTGAGCCATTACAATGGGAGTTTCCCAACGCACATGGCCTTCAGACTACACATACTCACTCACTCACTCAGGAGCTCCCCACCCCCACCACAAACTGAACACTAGTGCACATTATGATCCAAATGTAATAAGTAAACACTTACCTTTCATGATCTGTCCTATTTGTCATATAGATCAGCATTTTACAATGAAAGTGAAATTACACTCTCTAAATGACTAGATAAATTAGCAAATCTGACATTTCAAATATTTCTTGGGTTCTGATGTAAACTGATGTCATATGCATTGCATGCTGACAACTGCACAGTTAGAAATATCACCTTTTTGTGTTTATAATTAAGAATCAATAATCCAATCCCTGAACATACTCTTGTTTGTCTGAATCTGAATGTGAGTTGAGCTCCCCTCCCCCACTCTCATACAACACCGTCATGTGCTTCAGCTGGTCTATCATGTACAGTCTTTTTAATAACATGAATTATAATTCACATGTTGTTTTATTAATTTAATACACATTAAGGGAGTCAAACTCACACATGGACACTGGTGCTTTAAATTGTGTACTGCTTCCACAGAATACTAGAGATTGCACTGATTTAAGTAGATAAACTTTAGTCATATCTACATTCAGACTGATTGTCCCATGTATGATCCAGCCATCAGACTAAATATCACAATTAAACTGCCTTGGAGTCACACTAATATTGAATTATATTAAAATACACCAATAATTAAATTAACACCTGAGATGAAAAATAGATATTTTATTTTTTTTTTACTTTGAATAATGTCAGAATTATATAGCAATTTGTGACGAAATATGTTTTTGTGCACACCAAACCATCTGAAGTGGTGCTGCAATTATGTACGCACACACTTACACGAATGAGCGCGCACGCACGCACGCACGCACGCACACACACACACACACACACTGCTGCCCATCCCCCACCTACCCAGATCCACTAAAAGAAATGCCCTTGCCAAATTATAAATCGCTATATATCACTATAAAAACATCCTAGTGGTTCATAAACGCACCGATGCTACATTACTATCGATATTACGATTAAAAACGAAGAAAATACTTACTTTAATACCCGGATGAGCGCAAGGGGTGCCTTTCACTGCTGAACTGCTTGTGTGGAATTTCCTCCTCCTCGACTATTTTGTAAAATAGTGCTCAAACAAAGCGTTATAAAGGTGATTTGAGGCGGCAGATCGTTAGATAAATTCCCAAACAAGCGTCTGGTCCTAATCGCATCGGCGTGGAGCTGAATAAAATCGTTTAAAAAATAGATTTAAGCGCGATTGAGATTCATTGTGGGGCTGTTTGCTAGTGGAGAAAGAGCCAAACGGTTCAGGACCAGCCAACGGCTTCAGACACTCAAACACTGGAGAGGTGACTTTCCAAGCGAAAATGGGGGAGGCCTGGGCGGTTGTCTCTGCAGCTTTGTTGAAACTGAAGGAGGAACGCAGACATCGCAGTAACATATGCCCGTTCGTTCAGTTTTAATGGAGATTTGACCGTAAACCACGTTATAGGTGTATGATTAAAACTAGTATTATCGCTTTCGTGATCTACGTCACTGCATTGGAATGAGTTCCAGTGGGTGGGGGGGTTACATAAATGGGTAGATTTGTATATTTCAGTAACACAAGAAGCAGGGATTCTGCTAAACATTGTGGTATGTGAAGATTTACCTTTTAGGTTCATTTTTAAGATCACCTAAATAAAAAATTTATAATAATCTGATGTATAGAGAAACCCTCTACATAATAAGTAACAATAGCAGTGATAGTGCTGAAAAAAACAACAATTAAAAATGTGCAATATGTAATTATAAAACACTAAATGTTAATGGTATTTTGTGCAGCTGGTTATTTCTGTAATTTTCACTCTTAATCCATGATCATGTGGTATATGCAGTGTGGGGGAGGGGCATGATTTATAAATACATTCAAAATGATAAGATTATATAAATATTATTTAAAGCCCATTTACAATAAGTAATATACAAGATTATATATTACTGGTATTTTGTGTTGTTGGTTATTTATATAATATTGTACTCTTAATCCTTGGTTATGAGGTGTAAATAGTGTGGGGGAGGGGCAGGATTTATAAATAAATTCCAAATGATAAGATTAAATAATTTATTATGTAAAAACCCATTTGTAATAAGTAATAAACAACATAATATATTATTGGTATTTTCAGTTGTATATTTATAAAATATTTTACTCTTAATCCTGGGTTTTGTGGTGTGTGTGTGTGTGGTGTGTTGTGTGTGTGTGTGTGTGTATAGTGTGGGGGAGGGGCATAATTATGAATAAATGCGAAATGATAAGATTATATAAATATTACTTAGAGCCCATTTATAATAAGTAATATACAACATTATATAGTACTGGCATTTTGTGTTGTTATTTATAAAATATTTTACTATTAATCCTTGGTTGTGAAGTGTAAGTAGTGTGGGGGAGGGGCATGACTAATAAATACATTCCAGTTAATAAGATTATATAATTTATTATTCAATACCCATTTATAATAAGTAAAAAGCAACATTATATTACTGGTATTTTGTGTTGTTGGTTATTTATAAAATATTTTACTCTTAATCCTGGGTTATGTGGTGTGTCTAGGCTATATTGTGGGGGAGGGGCATGATTTATGAATGAATGTCAAATGATAGGCCTATGATTATATCATGATTATCTACCCACCCTGCTAGAACTGTACACATCCAGAGTAATGAAAAGGTCTTGTAAAATCACTCTTGACCCCATTCACCCAGCACACTTCCTTTTCAAACTGTTGCCCTCCAGGGCGCTACAGAGCACTGAGCACCAAAACAGACAGGCACAGGAACAGTTTTTTTCCCTCAGGCCATCCACCACATGAACAGTTAAAACTGCTCCCAAATACTTTCCTACTTATATCTATATTTCATTTATATTTTTTAACATATCCTACCTCTTCTTCAATACATCACCTGCACATAATTGTATATATGTATATAAAATATTCGAACAACATTATTGCTCTATTGTATATTTCTCTTTTTATTTATCTGTTATACCTTTTTTATTATTATTATATTTAAGTCACTATATGTACAGTATATATGTTTTAATGTATATGTTTGTATGTATGTATATATGGTTGCATTCTCTTTGCACTGGAAGCTTCTGTCACCTTGACAAATTCCTTATATGTGTAAGCATACTTGGCAATAAAGCTCATTCTGATTCTGATTTAAAACCCATTTTAATATCTAATATACAACATTATATATTATAATAAAACTTGTGTAAATTGTCAGCTTTACTCTAAGCTGAAATGCTATTTCTAGCTATTTTACATGCACGTTACCAGGCACGAAATCTTTTTTATCAAGAAAATTCACGTTGGATCATAATTCCTTTTTTCTAGGAAGACCTTTGATATAAGGGCAAAAATCATATTCTTGATAATTTTTTTATTGTTTTCCTGTAAAAATATCTAAAAATCCTTAAAACAAGATCAATTTGATTTATCTTGTTTTAGAAACAACACTGCATAAGATATTTAGGTTTTTCAGTTAACGTATTTTTAACATGTGTATTTTGTCTTATTGTATTGGCAGAGTTTTTATAGTCAAAACAAGTGAAAAAAATATACTAGTGCTGAAGAAGTAATCCAAAGTGTTTAGAATACATTACTGACCTTGAGTAATCTAATGGAATACGTTACAAATTAAATTTTACAGCATGTATTCTGTAATGGAATACATTTCAAAAGTAACCCTCATTACAGAGCATTGAGCACCAGGACATCCAGGCACAAGAACAGTTTTTACCCACAGGCCATTTTTCTCATGAACAATTAAACTGCCTCAGGACTCCTCCATAGTGCAAAAATGTAAATACATAATCTCATGTACATATGTAAATTCACATATTTAATTCAATAACTGTACATACAGTGCATCCAGAAAGTATTCACAGCGCTTCACTTTTTCCACATTTTGTTATGTTGCAGCCTTATTCCAAAATGGATTAAATTCATTATTTTCCTCAGTTCTACAAACAATATCCCATAATGACAATGTGAAAGAAGTTTGTTTGAAATCTTTGCAAATTTATAAAAAAAAAAACCACACAACACACACATACACACACACAACACACATGTACATAAGTATTCACAGTCTTTGCTCAATACTTTGTTGAAGCACCTTTGGCACCAATTACAGCCTCAAGTCTTTTTGAGTATGATGCTACAAGCTTGGCACACCTATTTTTGGGCAGTTTCTCCCATTCTTCTTTGCAGGACCTCTCAAGCTCCATCAGGTTGGATGGGGAGCGTTATCACAGCCATTTTCAGATCTCTCCAGAGATGTTCAATTGGGTTCAAGTCGGGGCTCTGGCTGGGCCACTCAAGGATATACACAGTTGTCCCGTAGCCACTCCTTTGTTATCTTGGCTGTGTGCTTAGGGTCATTGTCCTGTTGGAAGATGAACCTTCACCCCAGTCTGAGGTCCAGAGCGCTGTGGAGCAGGTTTTCATCAAGGATGTCCCTGTACATTGCTGCATTCATCTTTCCCTCGATCCTGACTAGTCTCCCAGTTCCTGCTGCTGAAAAACATCCCCACAGCATGATGCTGCCACCACCATGCTTCACTGTAGGGATGGTATTGGCCAGGTGATGAGCGGTGCCTGGTTTCCTCCAGACATGACGCTTGCCATTCAGGCCAAAGAGTTCAATCTTTGTTTCTCATGGTCTGAGTCCTTCAGGTGCCTTTTGGCAAACTCCAGGTGGGCTGTCATGTGCCTTTTACTGAGGAGTGGCTTCCGTCTGGCCACTCTAGCATACAGGCCTGATTGGTGGAGTGCTGCAGAGATGGTTGTTCTTCTGGAAGGTTCTCCTCTCTCCACAGAGAAATTCTGGAGCTCTGTCAGAGTGACCATCGGGTTCTTGGTCATCTCCCTGACTAAGGCCCTTCTCCCCCGATCGCTCAGTTTGGCCAGGCGGCCAGCTCTAGGAAGAGTCCTGGTGGTTCCAAACTTCTTCCATTTACGGATGATGGAGGCCACTGTGCTCATTGGCACCTTCGATGCTGCAGAAATTTTTTCTGTACCCTTCCCCAGATCTGAGCCTCGATACAATCCTGTCTCGGAGGTCTACAGACAATTCCTTGGACTTCAGGGCTTAGTTTGTGCTCTGACATGCACTGTTAACTGTGGGACCTTATATAGACAGGTGTGTGCCTTTCCAAATCATGTCCAATCAACTGAATTTACCACAGGTGGACTCCAATCAAGTTGTAGAAACATCTCAAGATGATCAGTGGAAACAGGATGCACCTGAGCTCAATTTTGTGTGTCATGGCAAAGGCATGTGATTTATTTCGTTTTTTATTTTTAATAAATTTGCAAAGATTTCAAACAAACTTCTTTCACATTGTCATTATGGGGTATTGTTTGTAGAATTTTGAGGGAAATAATGAATTTAATCCATTTTGGAATAAGGCTGTAACATAACAAAATGTGGAAAAAGTGAAGCGTTGTGAATACTTTCCGGATGCACTGTACCTCTACCTTGCACATACAGTACATTACCACTTGCACATGTACATATGCCATTCTGTTATATGTCCTATTATTTGTATGTCTATTTATACTCTCACCTTGTTTTATATTCTGTGTCTCACTGTAATGTTCTGTGCACTTGTTTCTCCTATCACCAAAAAAAATGTCTTGTGTACGTGAGAACGCTTGGCAATACAGCTGATTCTGATTCTGATTTTTAGCCTACACCTCAACGGAACTTCGGCTGACATAAAAATATGTGCACTTCTGGCGCACACATTAATAGTAGTATAGTATGGGAATTGACTGAAAAGGAGTGACTACTAGCTGCTTTGAGTTATTGCTTTCCTATTCTTGATAAAAAATAATTATCAACTGATGTCTCCTTAAAGCAATGTAAAGATCAGGCATCAGCAAACTTTAACAAGTGATGAGTGCTAAAGAAACACACTTCATAAAGCTTTGAAACCTTAATAAACAATTTGTTCCAAATCCAATGCTTCTAAGCGTACACAACACTGGTGAAGTCATGTGATATCACCAGCAGGTGTCACCAGTGTGTGGCGATTTGAGCACTTCAAAACAAAAATCATTAACCAATTCGATTACCGAATCAATTGATTCACTTGATTCAGAGCTTTGAAAAGCACTGTAGTAGCCATCATTGCATCAAACAGTATCACACCTAACTCAAAGGATCACTAATCTCACCCTCGATAACTAAAAACATGTCATAACTTAAAACGACATAATTAACATTAAATGGAACTTAAAACATAACTATAACCCCCAATACATTTTAAATGTTAATTAATAACACCCCCAAATAGTCCTCAAAACCTGCACAGATGTACCTCATTAGTTATGCAATGACAACAACCAATAGCAAGTCCTCAAGCATAAACAACAGCAGACATTAAAGTATATTCCTGGTAAGGACTATAATTCGATGTCGTTTTAGCATCTGATATTAATTAAAATATGTAAATGTGCCATTTTGCCCTTTGCACAAGGAAAAGTGAAAAAATGCAGACATCTGATCGGTCCATAACATCTCGGTTATGTATGTAACCTTGGTTCCCTGAGACGAAGGGAACGAGAAATTGCGTCAAGAAGCTGACGCTATGGGGAGTGTCCTTCTATACGACCTAGTTGAAACCTTTCTACAATAACGGCAACTCTCAAATTGGCTATGGTGTTTAAGCCTCGCCCTTTTAGACATGAAACTGTCTGGTATAAAAGAGAGCGCGCAAATGGCCAGCTTACGCAATGTCTCATTCCCTTCGTCTCAGGGAACCAAGGTTACATATGTTACGGAGATGTTCCCTTACGACTCAGTGCACTTGACATTGCATCAGGAAGCTAATGCTATGGAGAACAGAGTCCCATCATGCCTTCACGAACCCAGTCGGGAAGGAAGTTTATTTGTAATGAAAGTGCCTGTGACTTTTGGGAAAGGCAACGGTCTGAATGCAGGCGGTTGTGTAAAAAGTCAGGGAGCCCGTAATTAAAAAGAGGGGCATAAGTATATGTTTGACTTGCTATGAGAGAGACATTACGTCTAGGCTGTAAAACCTGTGAATGTTGTTTGTGTTCCTGCTGCAAAACATACGTCTTGTAAGGACACACTGTTCTTGTTGAAGAGGCCACATCTCTTGCTGAGTGTACTTTAACACCAATCGGGCAATTTACACCCTACAACTCGTAAGCCAGGGCGATCGCATCAACGATCTAGTGAGAAAGTCTTTGCTTGGAGATGGACATTTCTTTTGTGCGTCCTCCATAGCACACAAAGAACTGGTCAGACAGTCTGAATTGGCAGGTGTGCTCAACGTATGTGTGTAGCGCTCACAAAGGGCATAGCAAATGCAAGGACAGTTCCTCATCCGAATTAAATGGAGGAGGGAAAAAGGCTTGAAGGTGAACCACCTGCACTCTTTGTGGTTAGAACCTTAGGCACATAGCCTTTTCTGGCTTTGACAGTGGTTTTTGAAAGACCCGGACCAAACTCCAGACATGAATTGTCAACTGACAGTGCTTGAAAATCACTGACTCATTTTACTGAGGCCAAATCCAGCAGTAATGCGGCCTTAAGAGAAAGCACACGCAATTTAACATAGTCCAGAGGCTGGAAGGGAGGCCCCGTGAGCACTTTTAGGACCAAAGTTATGTCCCAAGTCGGGGCTGTAGCCGGGCGAGGGGGATTTAGCCACCCCGCTCCTTTAAGGAATTATGATTAAATCATGTTTTCCTATAGAAGTGCCGGCTTCAGGTGCGTGATACGCAGATACATAAACTTTGAGCATTGACGGAGTGAGCCCTGTGTCCAATCACTCTTAAAGAAATTGGCAAATTTTAGGTATGGGGCAGTTCACTGGGTCTTTGCCTTTTGAAAAGCACCAATTAGTGAACACATTTCATTTCAATGCATAAAGTCGTCTCGTGAACGGTGCTCTAGGCTGTAAAATTGCATTCATAACTGAGCAATTCCAGCTCTTACCTCCACTGTGCTCTGTTCAGAGGCCACACGTGTAGGCTTCACAGCTCTGACTGGGAATGCTGAATCGTGCCTTGTGTTTGAGAGAGAAGGTCTCTCCTCAGCGGTATTTCCCATGGAGGCCCGTCCAGTATTTCTACCATCTCCGGAAACCAGGACTGATTGGGCCATTTTGGTGCAATTAATAGAACTGTTTCCATGTTCCTGTCATTGGCCATGCGCTCCTGCAGAGGGCCGAAGCTCGTCACGTGTATACTGTATCAGCATAGATACAGTATATGGAGATTGAGTGGCTCGAGGGGCGTGTGTTGGCACGAGATCCACCTCAAATTCATCCTGCTCGACCTCGGGAGTCACAGAAGAGGCTGGTGGGAGGGAGCGAGAGGCTGAATCGTCCCTCAGAACATATATATACACACACACACAATATCACAATAGCTTATAAGGATACAAAACTCCTGCCGAAGTGCTACGGGGAATCATGATGCAGAAGCCACCTGTTCACTAGCGAAGCGTCAAGCAACGAGGCGGAGTAAATATTCACCAGAACACTGCAGGGGAGCAGAGATCCCACCCACTGACTCGTGTATGTTAACGGCAAAGTAGTAGAAGGCTTCTATATGAGAGATGAATCGCTGTCTTGAATGAAGAAAATTCTGAGGAATGCTGTCTGCACGCCTGCTTTTATACCTGACAGCTTCATGCCTAAAAGGGCGGGGCTTAAACACCTTAGCCAATTTTAGAATTACCGTTATTGTAGAAAGATTTCAACTAGGTCGTATAGAAGGACACTCCCCATAGCGTCAGCTTCCTGACACAATGTGAAGTGCACTGAGTCGTAAAGGAACCACTAATCTACAAACGCCCTGGAACCTGAATAAAACAAACAAGAAATGAATGAAAGTGGATGAGGGCATGCTGCCATTCTATGTTGTTTGTAGATGCATGTTGAGCCATATGTGCTGGTATACAGAAGTCCAGATGTTTATGTAAGTAGTTATAACTTGCATGATATGACTTATGTGATAGTTGTAGAATGACCATATACTGTTTGCACAATGTTATCAAGCTAAACTGTTTGCACAATGTTATCAAGAATATCAAGTAAAATAACGGTTTTATAAAACCTATGTGGGTTTCATATTATTATTCTTTCAAGAGGTAAATTTGTCTTCATTTACAGTAAGACAAGATTGATATCGAAGATCAGTCATAAAGTTAAGCAGAATTAGACAAAGTAGGATAATGAACAAATATTGCTTTACTGCGCAGTAGCATCTATAATTAAAATGCATCTTTGAACCAGAAAAGGCTGTTTTGGTAATTGTGCCGCAAATTCGCCACTCATTATTTTCATATGCAACTGAGATTTGCAGTAAACTCTTCATTGTCCCCAAAAGTTTGCTACAGGTTCACCATTACTGGTGAAGAGCTCCAAACATCTAGCAAACATTTGCGGTGAATCGCAAGTTCATTTGCATGTGAAAATAATGAGTGGGAAATTTGCATCAAGTTTGTCAGAACTTTAAATTTTTTGTAAGGGAAAAAGTGTTTGTGCTGTATGTTCTTTGAGCATCAACTAGTCAGTCCACTGGAGGTCATCTTTGGAACACTCTCAGGCAGCTGTTATGTAAACAAGCGCTATACAAGTGCAGCTCCTACTTACTTGAATGGGGAAATACCGAAATCTCCAAAACGGTTTGTCAAGATTATGATCAAAGAACACATTTCAAATCAGCAGTAAAATCTAACAACACCGGTTACATAAATTGTGCTTCTTTACCTCAGATTACGCTAGAAAAAATTTTTTTCCCGGCTTCTATAGCTAATGCACATGCGCGTTCTCGAGTTGATTGACAGGCAGAGTCTATATCTAAAAGGTGTTTGGCTCTTTTACCTGTAAGGCGGGACTTCCTTTTTACATCTCTTGACCACTGGGTGTTCCATTTTTTCCCATTCATTTTAATAGAAGTGTCTGTCTCTGCTTAACAGTCTCTGCTTTGGCTCAGAAGACTACAGTGAATGTCCTATAGTTCCTTGCACAACCCTGGGTTTAGAAAAGACGACAAAAATCAGCACTTGACAATTACTTGTAGTCTGCCCAGCTCTCAAAACCACCATGACAAGTCTATTAAAAGTTTTATACATCCTGTTCAGAAGAGGAAAAGTGTACAATAGCCCTTAGCAGTATATTCATTGGCTACAATTCTGAAACAGAGCCATTGTAAAACACTACAAAAGAAACCACTGGCGGGTAAAAGCATTTATACAATTATGAACATTTTACAACATCAACAACATGCGTAACAGAACTCATGTAAGTACATTAAAATAACAGGACAGAAAATGGAAATTAGATAGTGCTTGCTCTTATTTTGAGAACTCTGGTTCATTATCATGGAGACAAAACACACAGAGATAAGATTAAGACTGTACTTTGACATAAAAATCTAGTAAATCTCTAGAACACTTTCAGTATGTTCACATCTGCTGGCTTGAGAATACAGTTATCTATTAAGGAAACTAATGCATAAAATTGACAGAAGAATATTCCAAGTTCAATGGAAATTAAGCTCAACAGAATTTGTTGGTGGGGGGAATGTTTTTTAGGGTTTTAAAGACAGAAATGTGAAGATTACAATTTTGTAAAAGTACTAACATTAATTCTTCTGTTAAAACCCGTACATTATTTGAGCTGTAAACTTATTTAAATCATAGTTTTTATGGTCATTTTAGGGTTGACTATGTCATGTTGTCATGGCAACAAAGTTGTAAAGTTGTATCTTTACACAGAAAAGGTAAGCTATTTTATCACACTAAAATCTTGCTAACATGCGTATTATTTACGTCTGGTTGCTATATTTTTTGAAACAATTAGTGTTTTAATGTTTACAGATTGGCCCCATTCATTTCCATTGACATTCCAAGTGACTCACTGTAACCCAGATTTGAGCTTTTTTTTAAAGAAAAGGTGGGACAAGTCAAAATTAATTTTGGTAGTAATCAACATTATGCCACAAATGCTGTCAGCTGAGCTTAACTTGTACTGAACCCTTTAATATACACTTTATTTGTATTCCTAAACCTAATTTACAGACATATTCAGTGTTGCAATTAATCCCTGTAGAAAAGCATTCAATCAAATGTGTAATATTAACAAAATAACTGTCTAACACTTTTTATTTGTATTGACCTTAATATTTAATGAACAAAATAAATAGCCATCTATAATTTACTAATATTTCATAGTTACTGTTATGTTTTTAACAAGTGCTATGCTACAGCAGTAGTGAAAAAATAAATCCACTCAAACACTCACATGCACCGTTTCAGAGATGAATCGCATTAATATTACAGTAAAAATTACACCCCCAACGACCATTAGTTACTTAGAATGGATGGGATGTGTAATATTTTTTAGAGCACCATTAGCTGAGGTGTATGTGTACTGTATGTATGTGTGGGCAGGTTTAAGCGGTTTACGAGGACTTTTTTTACGTAACAAACTGGTAATTACAAGGGTATTATGCTATAAATGTGGTTTATGAGGACATTTCTAGTGTCCCCATAATTAAAATCGCTTAAAAAACATACTAAACGATGTTTTATTGAAAATGTAAAAATGCAGAAAGTTTTTTGTGAGGGTTAGGTTTAGGGGATAGAATCTATAGTTTGTTCAGTATAAAAATCATTATGTCTATGTAGAGTCTTCATAATGATAGCTGCACCAACATGTGTGTGTTTGTGTGTGTGTGTGTGTGGTGGGGGTTGGGCAGAAATGTAAAATTCTCCCCGCCCCTTCTCTCCTGTTATACTGTCTAAAAGGCAGGCCTGTGGTTTTGGCAGACACTGAAAGGCATTTCCTGTTGAACAACCTCAAGTAATTCTCCATTTTTCAAACCCAGTTCAACCCCTATTTTATATCAGATCGTCTTCAGAAGTCAAACGTCACATATTTTTGATTGTTCCTTTTTTAGCACTCTGAGGTTAAACATATTTCCATCATTTAATGCAAATAGATCATAGCCATTTCCTCTGTTGAGAAGCCCCTCCTTGCCATTCTAAATTGAGTTTACATCAGAAAAATGGGGCCAGAGCATTGTAAACTACAGAAAAGCAGTGCAGCTACAGTTGGAGATTATGTCTGGGGCTGTGAGACTCTGCAGAATCCCACCCATCCCCCACACTGGCTTGTCAACTCATTTTTGCCAGGCTGGGCATTGCCTGCAATAGATTCCACCCCACCCCCTCTCCTTTGCTCAGTCATTCAGACTTGGAAAGTCAATAACAAGCTGACATCATCATTGGTTTGTATATTACTCTGGTGCTCTCAGACCAGCTATCTGCTAAAAGCAGATCACCTTTGTTTAAGGTACATGTACTGCTCAAAAAATGAGAAGAAACCACAAATGTGTGAAGGCTTTTGTTGAGCAGGCTGTGCATGGAGCAGTATTTGGCATTACTGCCTGACCTTCACATGGTTACATGTGGAATCATTTTGACTGGTCCAATAATCCTGTGGCTGGTGTATTGCTTCAGGGTGCAAGATCACACACTTTATAGCAACCATTATTTGCAGATAAAAGATGCACTACCCTTTCTCAAACCCCATGTGACACTTAAAATATGCTGCTTACAAACATATACAATGGTAATCTCGGCCTTGGCACCTCACAAAATGTACTTTGAAACTTGATTGTTGGAAAATCATTACATCACTTTAAAATATGATGGGACAATGTCAAATAAAGGAACTGCACACGTTAATAAACAAAGTGTCTGTGATATCTTCTTTCACAGGAAATATGTCATGTCATACCAGAGCAAGATTATTATTGACCTACTTTTATGATCATGGTCAGAATTGGAAAGTTTGTTTGTGCAACATTGCTACCAACATGAAAATGCTACTGAACTGGGACAAAATTTCCAAAGAACAAAGGCTAGACCTTTAATCATTATTTTTTTTTCCTTATGTTTCTTCATGACAGCTTTTTTCACATTATCCCCTTTCATACATGCAACCTGGTAAATTGCAGTAAAATTGTTGGATTACATTTACTGGTAAATGTACCACATCTGCTATTCACACATCCTACGGTTTCCATCTTTTTTTCCATTTTTGCTAACATTCATGCATCAGCACTGAAATGCCTTTAAAACTCTAAGATGTAGTTAGTTATTTTATCAGTCGACAAATTCTTCAACCGCTCGGATGAAGAGAAGCGCTTTTAGGCTGGATTACACTACACCACTTCTAAAATATGAACCGAGTCTAAAAATATTAATTTTCACACACTTACAAACTAACTAAATGGCTAAAGACAAAAACTGGGTATTACACACTAAACGACTGAGGATCATTCCAGCTGTCAAGTCGATCCGATCAAGAACTCACTTTGAAACACTTGCTATGAGACGGATGACCAATGTAAACAAACATGGATGTACGGGAGCACTGCCGTTGATGTTGCTTCTCTCTTCCGATTCTCAAAAGAAACGGGCCAAACGCATTTGGGTGCGGTCTTGGGAGGAAAGAATGAAACTGCGGCACGAGTTGGAGGTAAGTTCCGTTAAATGTTTTCTCCACTTTGAGCACTTGTTCGCCATCTCCATTTATTCATGGTCCAGTGTTATGCCGCGCACGGTCGATTTTCATTGGCTACTTCCTGTATGACTTCAGATTTGAGTCATGGAGCATCATACACTACGATATTTTATGTATATCCATAATTCATGTATTCTACATAAATAATATATTAAAAATAAGCATAATGTACTTAAATTAATTGAAAGTCAGTAACTGTACTCTTAATACAAGAATTTAAAATGTAATGCATTAAACTACTTAGTTTGACTAAAAAGTAATTCAATTACAGTAACTAATTACTTTTTAATTAGATTACACCCAACACTGCTTTCAGGTAATGTTACAACTTCTCATTTAGGGAAAGAGCAACTGCAAAATTTACCTGTATTTTCGAACGTGTTGTGTTCACGCATAACCTGTAATCTGAAAATTGCTGTTAATTTTCTGGAAAAGGCTATATGTGTTAAAGCGACAAATAAAACAGCAGACCTATTTCATGTTTTGCATATGTTGACTGCTGTACAGCAATATGGGGAAATTGGGGTAAAACAGGCACTGTGAAACAGGATTATCAACAGAAATGTTAACCTTTTAAAATAACATTATTTATGGATCATGTGGTGGCATTTCATAGTAAACTACCAAGTTTCCATAGTAAACATGTATGAGAACTACAATGGAAGGGTAATGTTTCTGAAAAGATTTTGATATACTGGATATATTAGTACAATTGATCTGTTGGCTATCATGGACAACATCTCCCACCCCCTCCATGACATGCTTGTTGGAATGGAGAGCACGTTTAGCAATTGACTGATCCAGCCAAGGTGCAACAGGGAGCGCTACAGAGGGTCATTTGTGCCCGCTGCAGTAAAACTTTACAATACATCTACTATGTGCATGGGCAGAGGAGATATTGACCTTCTGTGGAACTAGGCCTGAATCCACAATTTAGTTTTATCTATACACAAATGTTTCCTTTGTATACAACTGTTCCGTTTACATGTTATATGCATTTTTATGCAAGGAAGAGGACACCAATGTATCTAAATATGTGCAATATATACCTTTGTTGTGTGTATGCTCTTTTTTAAGGTATTTATTGTAACGTATGCTGATAAGATCTTATTTGTTGCAATGTATTTTGTAGTGTACAGTGACAAACTCATGCTACGTATTTTTTAAGCCAATAATCCTTCCGCTATAGGCAGATGATTTAGTATTATTCAAGATATTTCCACATAATTAAAAGTCGACATTTAGATGAGACATCTTATATTTTTCTATTTTATATATTTTTAATTCTAAGATAAATTTTAATATGCAAGTTAAATATTACATTGTCAACAAATTGTTAATCAACAAAACCTACCTCCCTACCCTAAACCTTAAACCTAACACTAAGTGATAGTGTCATAAAAAGCAAATGTGAGATGAAAAACAATTAGATTTTTTTAGGTTAATGCTCCAAAGTTTTAAATCAACAGAACCTACCTCCCTACCCTAAACTTTAAAGGTGCACTCAGTAACTTTTTTGTTTGTGTCATCTTGGACTTATAGTGACACCTAGCTGCGTGGATGCAGCATCATTCAAAATCAATAGTTTTTAGTTACAGATGAGGTAAGAATAAAATTGACCAATAACAGTGTGGTTACTGAGATTTGGCAAATAGGATTCGACTGGTCATGTGATTCTAACATGGCAGCCCCATGTGGGGGACCCTCTCCATGTAGAATAAAACAGCTTTTATAAGGTTACTGATATAACTGATATCTTCATCTCATGTGAGTGGTCATGATTATATGTATATATATATATATATATATATATATATATATATATATATATATATATATATATATATATGTTTCAAAATTACAATTCATTTCTTTAGGATTAAAACTTTTTTATAAAAAAATTATTGAGTATACCTTTAAACTAGGGATGTCCCGATACCGATACTGGTATCGGAATGGGTCAGATACCGCACTTTTGTACTCATGCTTGTAAAAATGCTCAGATACCAAAAACCAATACAATCTGAAGTAGGAAAAGTCATTCCGTTAACATTCAGCGCACAAATTAAAATCATGTTATGTCCTAGTGTTTATTAAAAATGTTGCTATAGTAACATGATTCTATGTGAAGAATTGTGCCTCAGAATAATGCAAAATCTCTTCAGCAGTGTCACTGACCAGTAACTGCACAGAAACCAGTCTAATTTCTTAGTTGCCACAAGGGTTTCTCCAACAAAACCACATCGAACACTCTGAAATCCTCCTCAAGTGAGTGTTCCATTTTCACTGTCAACATTAATAATTCACCTGTAGTGTCTTATCTTCTTTGAGATCATAAATTTAGCAGAGCCAGTCCACCTTTATGCCAGACATGAAGGAGTCTAATAGAGAGTATTGGGAAGAGGTTGGTTCCAGATGCTGTAGCCTGTGCAAAGCCGAGGGCTGACATAGCCCCTGGAATGTGATTTAACACGGCTCATTTCTGCTGGTCCAGTATAGACACACATGGTCAACAGAATTCCAATCAATTAGGCACAGTGGGGCTCAACATTCCAGTCTTTTGGGGTTGTTTTCTCACTCCAGCAGCTAGCAGGGGAGTCTTATCCTCTCAACCCTGCCAGAGCCAGAGACACCAATATATCAAGAGGCCCCTGAACAGAGTCTCTGGAGCACCTGTTATAAGGTATACGCATTTAATTCTGAGAAAACCAGACCTTCTATTTCATTTTTTTTTTCCTGTGAGGCTGAAATGCTGAGATGCTCGCCCACCTCTTTGATCTAATTGCTAATTGCTCTTCAAAGCTCACCTCAATGTCCATGAGACTGGGTCAGCCAGATCTGGACAAGGAAGTGTGACACTGTGCATTAAAAAGCATGTGGAATGCAGTGAAATTAAATGAATCACATGCATTTGCAGGTATAAAAGAAAGGATGCTCTTCTTTCTTTATTTCTTTCTTTCTTAAAATTAATACTTCAGCTTTAATAACTTTCAACTAAAATGTGTAATTTCTTCTATCTGAAAATACTTCTATCCGAGATGGGCAACAACTATAAGAAAACAACTATCAGCCATCCATAGGTTAATTGCCCCAAAAAGTGTAAACACTATGGCTCTGTGGCATTATCAAAACATTGCTCTGGCTGTCCCAACCAGTGGTGTGAGTTTGGGGCAGGACTATTTGTTCAGCCAATGGCCGACAGGGGATTGGTCAGGAAAACTGCTTGAAAACAATTATTTTAGCCATTGAGTTTGGTGATGCTAGTGGCACAGAAAGAACATGCATGACTCTTAAACAGTAATGACAAGCAATGTGTCCTCCACATGGTAATTGCTGAATGATTTCTATACTAAAGTTACTCATCAACGACGTAACAGACTTCCTCAGTTTGTGCATTAAAACTATCCCTTATTTCCCAAAGCAACATTCATTAGTTCAAAAATCCAGGAAGTCATTACCAATGACAATGTGCAGTGGGGAGAGACTATTGAATCACTGGGCTGCAGTTACTAATCAATAGTTAGAGACTTCTCAGCTAGAGGCCTTTATCCCATTGAGTATGTTAATATGGGCAGTTATAATCGAGCTACCGCGAGTTTTTGTGTAGTCTTGTGTAGAAGCTACAGTCTTCATCTCTCTGTCCAAGTATACTTTTTTTATTTTTTTCCCCTTATCTACCAATTTGGAATGCCCAATTCCCACTACTTAGTAGGTCCTCATGGTGGCGCGGTTACTCAATCTGGGTGGTGGAGGACAAGTATCAGTTGCCTCCGCATCTGAGTCAGTCAATCCGCGCATCTTATCACGTGGCTCTTTGTGCATGACACCGTGGAGACTCCGCATATGGAGGCTCATGCTACCCTCCGCGATCCACGCACAACTACCCAGGCCCCTGTCCAAGTATACTTGACACCATGCGTAATCGAATAGCTAAAGAAAGGACTTCAGCTGCGTCATATTAGCTCGTTGAAGAAGCCAGCTAACTAGTTTCTTAACAGTGAGACGCACACAACAGGCACAACAACATGGAAAACTTTACAGCCATATGCATTTCTTAAATTGTTTATGCATTGATTTTGGTGCAGATCAGATGTATGTTATCCTTTGGGCTTATGGTGATCTAAAGGCAGAAGACGATGCAATTTGCTCCTGTATTGTTTAACTGTACGAGCTCTGCTTTGCATTACTTAGCTTGTTTAATATATAAGGATATTATCCTTATAAACTCAGTGTAAAGCATAATAATAACATTTAGACTGTGAAGAGATGTCGTGAATAAATAGACGATTAAGAAAATATAGGCTATGGTTTGTCTATATTTTCCTAGCAATCGCTGGTATTTAATAGGTTTGTTGTCTGTTTACTTGAACAGTTCTGCAACTGTCACTGAACCTGTCATTTGCTTCAAGCTGCATATTCTATAAATATCATGCTTTCTGCCTTATTCTATGAATGGAATCCACATGAAATAAGTAAAAGTTGTTATAACCACTCAGTGATAATTGAATGTAAGATATATTTAGTTGATTATGTGTAATTTTGTAATGTTTACATTCTGCATTCATGGCGCTAATGCTAATGCTGATGCTAGAATGCTAACCTTGGCCGTAGTATGCACCTGTTACCCTCTTTTATTGTGGTTTATGATGGAATTTGACTGCCTTACAAAAATCATGAGTTCTGGCAAACTTTCTGCAAATTTGTCACAAATTCACCACTCATTATTTTCATAGGCAAATGAGCTTTGTGGAAAACTCTTCAATGTCGCCAAAGATTTGCTGTAGGTTCACCACTACAGATGAAGAGCTGCAAACATCTGGCAAACATTTGCGGTTAATCGCAAGCTCATTTACATGTGAAAATAATGACTGGGAAGCTTGCAGCAAGTTTGTCAGAACTTTTTTGTAGTTCTGTAGAAGTTTTTTGTAAGGGTTGTCAATGGGCAGAATACAAATAAAAGAATAATAATTAGATGCAAATCAGTGTGTCACAGGAATGGCTTACAGACTGCTGATCCGTCCAAAAATTAAAATATCTAGTGTCCTTGGTATTGTTGTGTCCCACTTCCAGGTTAAAAACACATCGCGTGGGTCAAATACATCTCTGTTAGGGTTAGCATGCGCATAATGCCGAGGTCAATTGTTGTCTGATTAACGTGAATACATGCTGGACAAAGACGAGCTACAATCGCATTATCTAGATCTGTTAGTTCGATTTTGCGAAAACTGGGCTGGTACAATTTCAGTCGGACTTCAGCGTTTACATGACATTTTACAAAGACAAATTATAGCTTTAGTCTGACTCAGGGGCGTTTCTAGGACTTCTAAGGTTCGGGGCTTAGCGGGGGGGGGGGGGGGGGTGGTTGGGTCACGTCACATTAACTTCAAACAAAATGTAGCAATATTATTGCGTAGCCTACATTTAAAATTACATTCGGGGCTACAGTCAAAACATTCGGGGCTGAAGCCCCGGAAAAATTACGCCGATGGTCTGACTAAAATCGAACATTTAAAGTGCATGTAATGGCACTCATTGTCTTCATTACACCCACTTGTGCAATCTAGATGTGTCTTTAAATTATACAATAAAAATATTGCATACTAACTGGAGAGTATTGGAGATGTCATTACTGTTCCTTCTGGCAAATGGGTAATTGCCCACACTATCTCAATATGTCATACTGATTACAAACCATGTATTGAATGTTTCCCATGAAAATGACAGATTTCCAAATTAAGGTCTGAGTTAGGATAATATTAAAGAGTCAAGCTATTTGATAATATTTTGTCTAAATTGTCTGACTGTCCAGAAACACCCAGAGTGTCACTTCAGGATTTACATTTTTCATTTCCCAAATCCATCAACCTGAGGAAACTGGCAAATTACAGTTACACAAGCAAATGTTACACTTTGAAAATGATGCAATGCAAAGGTAGAAATTTGGAAGATCCGGGACATTTGGCAGGATGTTGCTTATTAAACTTGTCAAAACAGGGGAACCTTGGGGGGTTTTTAGTTTGGTGGAATGGGGATGTCATTGACTTGTGAATTAGATCTCATGACCCTGTTGAAAAGACCTGCATAGTTGCTCACTATGATGTGTTGGTGTCCCCACCAGGCTTCTTAACCATCTTAACCCGCAAGACTATCTTGCTCCACAAGCTTGATCATTACTAACCAGCATAAATCAGCATGGACCAGCATAGAAATTCATGCTGGTGTTTTCAGCTGGGGAAGCCCTGTCTAAAGCACCAAGCGTGGCTACACGAACCCATTCAAAGCTATCAAAGGGTTTATTGTGATTATGCAAAACGCTATCTGTACTGATGAGGCATTGAGGGGCAAAAAGCAGCCATGGTGCTGGGGAAGCATTATGCATGTTGAGGGGGGAGGTGAAGGGGAACACTATTCTTCCTAAACCCATCATCCTTGAAGCGGGGTGGAGGGGTTAGCCGCCCTCCTTGTCTATCACAGAGGAGATGGAGTTTAAAGATTCAAAAGAAGCACTCTGCTGGCAGGCTTCCAGCACTAGCCATAATGAGGTGAGACTACCTCTGGTGTGTGTGTGTGTGTGTGCTGTGTTAGTATATGGTGTTCTGTACATATTGATCGACCTAGCATGAAAAGTAGGTAGATTTAAAAACATCAAATGTCTGTACCCTCTCGACTGTTTTCAATAATTAAAACCATACAACAATTTAAATTAATTGTCTTATTTTGTTTTTCATTTTTAACAAATTAAATGAATTTGAGGTTTACATTTTTTTAAGTTTAATAAATAAAATAATAATAATAATAATAATGATAATTTTTTTAAAGAGTTTTATACCATATTTTGTACCCTTTTTGTGGAAGGTGCCATCTGAATTGTGCATTTTGATTGTTTGTGTAAATTTAAAGTGAAAAAGGTACAAGTTCGACTATAAATAACAGTATATAAACAACAGTAAATAAAGAACATTTTTATGTGATACAATCACTTGGTTCTGCCCAGTGCTGCATTTAACTGCATATGGCTCCATATTTATAAGGATACAGTTTGAGGCCATGTTATTCGATCACACTGTCATTCATTTTTCATTAAGCCTGGCTGGCAGCTCACAAAAAATATTTACCGCAACAGTGACCACGGCACCCTGGGTTTAAAATGAAGCATTTATATTACAGCACACACATTCAGTTAGCTGCTGAGTAAGCTACATGTGGAAGGCTGGTAATTTCATGGCTGAAAGATTCAGACTACTTGCTGTTTGCATACTTGGGTTTGGAGACCACAAAAAGAAGCCCAGATAAACACCGGCGGAGATTTGCGAAGACGTCAGTGAAGGCAGAGGAAACCTCAGACATACATAATCTGAATTCTGCAGTGTGAATTCACTGGAACATAATAATTTTTTGCTTAACAGGTCGTAGTCGGCGCAGTTACATAAAGTTCCCTTTAACTGTGATGGGACACGACTCGTCTATATGCAAACTGAAATATCCACAGATGGCATTTCTGCGCTGACCTAGTTAAGCAGGATCTGAGAGAGTGTGAGCTCCCATGTGGCTGCTCAATTAAAAACCATCCTACAACTACTTTCCTTCCAAGGCTGCAACTTTTCATGTGTTAAAGACAGCTTGTGGAAAGACTGTTAAGAGAATGAGACAACTATGAACTATTTTTCAGTTATTAATGTAAAATAAAAATGATACATTACAAAACTTATAGTTCCGACCCTGAATTCTGGTTGAGCCGTTGAATTCGCTTCGCATTGTGCCAAAGGTAAAATCACTGTATCTCACGGCCTCTCATGGCTTATTGCTTTACTTTAAAAAACTGATGTCACTGAATAAAAAACTATGGGAATATATAAAACTCTTGATTTGGGGGCCTGGGTAGCTCAGCGAGTAAAGATGCTGACTACAACCCCTGGAGTTGTGAGTTTGAATCCAGGGCGTGCTGAGTGCTCCAGCCAGGTGTCTGAGGCAACTAAATTGGCCCGGTTGCTAGGGAGGGTAGAGGCACATGGGGTAACATCCTCATGGTCGCTATAATGTGGTTCTTGCTCTCGGTGGGGTGCGCGGTGAGTTGTGCGTGGATGCCGCGGAGAATAGCGTGAAGCCTCCACACGTGCTATGTCTCTGCGATAACGCGCTCAACAAGCCATGTGATAAAATGCACGGATTGACGGTCTCAGACGTGGAGGCAACTGAGATTTGTCCTCCGCCACCCGGATTGAGGCGAGTCACTATGCCACCACAAGGACTCCAAATTGGGGAGAAAAGGGGAGAAAAAAAAAAAACTATTGATCTGAGGTTGTTATTTCTAAGTATAAAACAATACATTTTATGTTTATTGCAAAATATCCAGATATGTACAAATATATAAGAAGTTTAAGTTTGAAGGGAGACCGACTCGAATACATCATTCACAGTGCGTCATGGGAGTGCGCAGTTGCTCTGAGGCACGTTTCAGTAGTTCGCAAGTTAATGTAATCCTGCAGTGAGGATAGCGTAAACATATGTGGCTTGCTGTCCCTGGCAGAGGGATCGAGGCTCGAGACTTGACATGAGCTTGAATGCCCCTCCGGACTGGATTAGTATTGATGGAATAGATAGGAGGAGATGGGGAGGTGGTGGGATGCCGGAAACTCTCAATGGTACGTAGAGGTAAGCAGCTGTTTATATATTCTTATATAATCTGGCTGTGTGATTGGTCAGATTAAATGAACTTGCTCCTCACACACTTTGTTAATAAAACACCATTTAAGTAGTTCACAAGTTAATGTAATCCTGCAGTGAGGATAGCATAACATATGTGGCTTGCTGTCCCTGGCGGAGGGCTCGAGGCTCAAGACTTGAGCTGAGCTCGAATGCCCCCCAAAAGATGCCAAGAAACGGAACAGCAAGTCACTGGCATCATAGCCTTGTGAGGCGCGGAAGTGATGTGTTGGAAGGAATAAGAAGAACCGATTGATTTTAACGACAATATCCTCCCCCCCAAAAGAATGGAACCTGAAACGACGTACTAGAAGGGAAGGGGGGCGCTCGCCTAGCCATGTGTGCCTATTGGACAGAGGTGCCAAAGAAGATTCCGCTTGCAGAGGAAGCCTCAGCTAGGGTCCACTTGGTGGGTAAGGAAACCAATAGGTGCAGGATAGGGAGGAATTAGAGTGAAATTAAGCTGAAACACTGAAAGACTTACGGCTGCATAGAAATGAGCTGTTGTAATTGCAACTGGAGGGCTTCGCCACGCCCGAGCAAGGGCCCCCCCCCCCCTGATTGGGCAGGAGTGGGAGAACCCGAGCTGCCTGGACCAGACCTTAAGCGTCCCTCTAGATGCAATTCGTTTGACGGGAGGGGCCTTCGCAGCGAATGGGCTATCCCCACGTGTGTGGGGCTCAGCTGCCGCTCGAGCAGATGAGCCCATCCTGCAGTCGAATGGGGGACCTTACTGCATTCAAAACGGGAAGGACCTCACAGCAGTACGAACGGGAGAGCCCACGATACAAATAAACGTAAGCTCACACAGCATTCACACGGGAGGACACCCACTGCATTTTAAATGGGACAGCCGTTAGATATTTGTATGTGGGAGGGTCCTCGCAGCATCCGAACGGGAGGTCCCTCACTGTGATTTAAAGAGGACAGCCCTTGAATGTATGTAAGTGGGAGGGCCTTCACAGCGGTACGAATGGGAGGGCTTCTGGGCCGGCCGGGGTGGACCCTCGCAGCATCCAAACGGGAAGGCCCCCGAAATATGGACAAGATAGAGTGAGCTGCCCCTTCCCCCTTTTTTATTTTATTAGGGCAAAGTGTGCTTTCTTGATTTGGAGATGGTTTGTACGTATGTAACTACTGAATGCATCAGATGACAACCAGCCTAGTGAGCGGATTTGGTGCTCGGGCAGGCCTTTGGGCTGCTGCAGTTTCCTACGGAAGGAATGGCTTGAGTATCTTGAGATGTCGGATTTAAGTGGGATCCTCTGTAATGGAGATAGTGTGCTAGCGACTGGAAGGGCTGCACGGGAGTTGGCAGATTGAAAATGAAAATAAATGCTCTTGTTAGAGGCAACATCAGGATACATGCTTGCATGTGAGTTTGTGATATGAACGGGCAGAATCCTCAGGTGCGGGACCTGGGAGAGCATGCGATTCGTGTGAGAATATTTTAGCTATATTATATTGAGCTTGCTCGGAGCTGTGAGCAGCTGGATCCGTAGGCGTGGGCCTGCATGGCATATGATGGTAGGACACTAAATTCTTGTGGAAGTGATATATGATGCATTTAAGGAAACTCCCTATGCAAAAAGGGCTGAATCCTCAAGCACGGGAACACACGACATTAACAGGAAGAACCTGTGTTTTCGTTTGAACATTCTATGATATGAATGGGTTGAGTCATCAAGCGCGGCTTTCTACGTGAGGGCGTATAGTAGGCGATATTCGACTGAAATTGATTGATGCGGAGAAGCAGGCTTATTGTGAACTGTTTAGGGAAGACCTGAGACAGCCTGATGGTTGTCAGTTGCTAGGTGGGTGATGGCTCATTTGGTATGAGTGGCATAATATGGGTTACGGAGCCATGGAGGCTGAGATGCATAGTCTGAAAGACATGCTTTAGTTGCGGCACGTGAACAGTGGCGGTGCTTGGACGGCGCGTTTGCGCTGTTTGCCAAGTATTGGGAGTTTGTCGTATGGCCCTAAAGACGCCACAGTTGTGGCGCTTGGATGGCGCATTGCACTGTTTGCGGTGTAGTGGGCGGTTTAGTCACATGGCTCGAAAGATGTCGCAGTTGCGGTACCTGGACAGCACATTTGTGCTGCTTAGGGATGTGTTGAGCCAATAGAAAACATGGTAATGTGGTAAACGTAGCGTCTGCGGATGCCTGAATGCAAGTTGCTAAATTAAATGTCAGGAACATGTGTAAGGCAATGTCATGAAGCATGCTTGCGTGTGCATACGAATGATGTCATTTAAAGTTGGTTTGCCATGAAAATAGAAGGGCACCTGAAACTGAGTGCCCAGTTGAATGCCGTAGTCTGATTTTTATAACTTATGCGTATGGTTTGGAGCTTTGTAGATAGGTCGTAGAGAGCTGTTTCATATGTATACAGAGCCGAAGCAGCCAGTTTGCGGAAGCAGCTTCACGCAGTTGGCCGCTCCGGGTGGGAAATTTAGATAAGAAAACATATGAGCAGTCGTAGGGAGCAGTTTCACATGCATACAGAGCCGAAGTAGCCGGTTTGCGGAAGCAGCTTCATGCAAAACAGACCACTCCAGGTGGAAAGTTTAAATGAGAACATATGAACAGTCTTAGAGAGCTGTTTCGCATGTATGCAGTGCCGAAGCAGCCAGTTTGCGGAAGAAGCTTCACGCAATGATATGCTCCGGCGAATAGAGATCAGGAGGAAAGACAGAGTAAAAGTAGCACTTAAAGTTGTATCAGTCGATGCTGTGAAAGCTGTGGCAGCTTCTGTTGAGATGAGATGATTTAGACGGAAGAGCTGTTCTCCGATGATCCGAGTCACTTGCATGGGTCTGTTCGTGGGCAAGGGGCAGGGCCGAATGCTGGAACTCTCAATGCTACACAGAGGTAAGCAGCTGTTTATATACTCTTACACTGGCTGTATGATCGGTCGGATTAAATTAACTTGCTCCTCCCGAACTTTGTTAATAAAACACCATTTCGAATGTTTCATTGGCCTTGGTTCTCTGATTGGTGGATCTTTCTTTGCTGTACCATGGGTAATGTAGTTGATGTACCATGGGTAAAGTTTGGTTAGTTATCGTTGAAAATCAATTCGTCTATGGAATAAATTAATGGGATTTTTTCTTTCTGAACCAGAATGTTGCGCTCTATTAGGGAAGGGTCTCGATGGTCAACTAGTGAGGTTAAATAGTTTATCTAGCTTTTTCTTGTTGACAGCATGCTGTGCCTTAACAATTTGACAGTTTAAACTGCCACTACATCCATACCCATTAAAATTGATCACTTTGGATGCTGCTTTTGAGCGTTCCGCTATGAGTGCTGTGTGTTAAGATGCTGTGTCAAGTTAAAAATAGTCTTGAGATCACTGCATTCCACTCCATTGCACTCTGTCTAGCTGTTTTTAAATGCAAGAATGCATCCTAAGAAACTCAAGCAAACAGGGTCAGATGGAGCGACAATCGATAAAAGCTATCTCTTCCATGTTAATTTGAGTACACTTGTCTTAGCCAGTCACGACTGTTACAAGCCCTGGACATGGTGTTGATGTTTGCACTTATATTTCAGAAGTGTGAAATTTTTTTACCTCTAGGCAAATAGAAAGTCGCATCAACTTCTGTTTAAAATCTGCAGCTCTATGGGCTTATGTAGGCTAATATAACTAATAGAGTGGGGGAAAAAAGGTGGCTAAAAAACTGGCCAAAAATAATTGGTATCCCTTGTTCACTATGTTGTTGTAAAATTCTTCTCTTGTGTCTCACAGAAAAAAATAAAGGCATACAGGTTTGAAACGACATGAGGGTGAGCAAAAAATAATTAACAAAAATTTAAATTTTTTTGGGTGAAATATTCCTTTAAATCGTGACCTCAGTCATCTCTGTATCCCCCAAATGGTAACAACAAACACATTTAAGCTCTCTTGCAGCTCTCAAAAAACAACAACAATGACAAAAATCTAAATATTCCATATGTCAAATTGTGGCATTCACAAATCTTAGGAGGAAGTCTTGTCTAAAGTGTGTGTACCACGTCCAGCTCCCAGAGCGCTTTCTTCATGTTGATTTATGTCACCCCGAGAGGAACTGGGTGTCACTTATCTTGCGAGTGTGAAGGAGATGAGAATGTGAAGATACAAAGAACCCCAGCTGAGCTGTGAGACAGAAGCATCAAATATAAACTGACAATCTTTCACATGTCTTTAATGTCTCCAAACATTATCTCCAGCTAGCTGCAAAGCAGAAGCAACATATTCAAGTGTAAAAGGAATGTTTCATCTCCCAAAATAATAATTCTTTCATCATTTACCCACCCTCTTGTCATTTTAAACATATGTGACTTTTTTCTTTCAAGGTACACTTTTGTATTTCATGAAAAAACAAAAGTCATACGAGTTTGAAACAATATGTGGGTGAGTCAGTGATTACAGAATTTTAATTATTGGCTAAAATATTCCTTTAAAAGTCAGGACAAAAAACAAACAAACAATAAAAACAAGCCAACCTAAGCAAACACAGACTAATCTCTTTGCTAATGGAAGTGTCCAGAGCTGAATCAGACCTGAAACTGTCCCTTGTATACTGTCAGTTGGGGTCTTGACCTCTCCCCTAAAACACTATGCATGGAAGAACATTGTGTGACCTCAAAAGCAGGGATGATTCTGTTTCATCTGCAGGCATTTGTATGAATTATAAATGGAGTCTCATCTGCTCCAGAGGAAAGATCCAAAGCAGGATAAAAATACCCTACTAATCTAATGTTGCGTGCAGGGAAAAACAAAAGGATAGCGTGTGCTGCCGTGTCAGGATTTTTTTCTTTCTGGATAATCACTATACGCAAAGCCTTGCAGATTGGGCCTCTAATTTGTGAGTGTATTTACGGTATTTGCAGGCTTTTATCAAAGAGGTGGTGGTGTCAGAGGTCAGAGGGCAGTGCTGAACCCATTTACTGTATGTCACAATTCTGTAATAGCAAAGAGATAGATAAGGGTTTGTCCTGGAAGTCTCATAAACTCTACATTAATATGTAAATATGTTTTACCTACTTAAGGGCCAGATGTACTTCGTTTTTAAGCGCTCCGGATCGGATCATGCCCGGTTGACCGCGTTGCCTTTCAAAGTATACAGTGCTGTTTTGAATTTGAGCATCCTCCCCACCACTAAATGTCATGAAAAAAAGTGAATTGTGGTCAATCAGATGGCCCATTCTTGTCCAATTGGGTGGTTCTTGATCAGGGTCAGCTGGAAAGTGGACCAGATTTTCTGCAGATAATCAAAACCCTGCTCTGCAAAGCCACATATACCCTACAGTATATGATACAAATCTTGATGATGAAGAACATTTAATTCAAAGGACAGTTTCCAAGATATAGTTAGCAGCTGGAGCAATTACTGTAACTCTAAGAAAGGAAACTGTACTCTCATAACATTCTTAAATAAAGCATGTTGCTTGCTGTCTAAGACTAGTCAGTGTCCACAAAGCCAATTTTGAAGAGTATTTGTTAAAATTCCACAGCAGTATAGTTCTCTTTTTACGCCTTTGAAAAACATGCATTTGAAATCATTGTCACATATTTGGTTTTCATTGATGCAACAAGTGAAAAGCAGAAGTAAGTGATATTGCTTTCAGTTGCATTGTTGCTTGGCCTTTCATAAATGCTGGAGAGACAACACAGTAAGATCGCAGAGAATTCTTTGTGTTGATGTAGCGAAGTTTTGCTTTAGGCTACAGCATGTTCTATTTCTGAGTCTGCATTCAATTAGCTGCAAAATAAACCAAGGTTAATAGAAAATAATTAAAGCCATATTTTTTCACAATCTCTCCATGGTATCTGTGCTATTGCTGCCTTGGGTAACAACATAACCTCATAATTTTCACTCCTGGGAAAAGAAGTACTGTACAAAAAACCCAATGCTCAGATGCAACAATCACCTAGGTTTATACTACAGAGGTTAAAAAAAAAAAAACATTAAAAGCATGTTGTTCTCCATAAAAAGGAATGAAAGAGTAATTGTAATTCCTTTCACTACTAATATAAACTCTATGAAGTAAACTATGCTCCATGTAATCATGCCACCATGAGCTGTAATGCAACTGCCACAAACGTTTGTAAACAATTCTCAAAGAATGAATTTTACACACTGTAAACGGTGTAATGTGTGTGGGCTGATAGATTGATTGGCAATAATCACACACACACACACACACACACTGTAACAATGCTGTTGGTAATGATGATGACGAAGACGATGATGATGATAAGAACCTAAGTGCAATTTATTAATAAACGTGAAATCCAATAAACCCTAACATAAACATGAAACAAAAACAAAACATGAACTTGACTTTTACATGGCATGACTATGAACCAAACTACATCAACAATACTTGACAAATGACAATGGAAAACATGAGGGTTTAAATACATGGACATGGGAGAACACATGATAAAGATAACCAATGAACAGTCAGAACTGATAACAAGATAATAAACCAATAAACCAATGAAAACAAAACACATGAACATGGAGGGAAAACATAAAATCACATGACTAGGGACACATGACATGAAACAGGAAATAACTTTCAAAATAAAAGACATGAAAAACATGAATCATCAAAATACACATGACATATCCCCCCCACTATGGGGCGGCTCCCATCTTGAGGCATGCCTTGGCAGGGTGTGGAGAGGCTCGAGGAGCAGAGCCATGGAGAGATGGATACCCGGAGAGTAGCCGAAGACTCAAAGGGCCAGGTTGAAGCTGGAGGCAAGGAGGACCAAGGCGGCACTGGAGGCTCGGAGGAGCAAGGCAGAGCTGGGGGATAGGAAGGCTGAGGAGGAGCCAGTGGGATTGAGGACCAAGGTGGAGCCATAGGGAAAGAGGTCCCCGGTGAAGTTGATGGATCGGAGGGACGAGGCACAGCCAGAGGATCGGAGAGCAAAGGCAGAGCCAGGTGACTGACAGACCTAGGAGGAGCCGGAGGGACGAGGGACCCCGACAAAGCCAACAGGCTGAAGGACCGCAGTGGAGCCGAGGGAACGCAGAGTCAAAGCAATGTCAAGGGACCAGGGCTTGGAGGGTCCAGGTGGGTTCGGAGGGTTGAAAGTTCCCCTTGCCTGATCAGGAGAACTAAGGGTGGGTACAAGGGTGGGAACCACCTCCAGGTCCAACTGCTCAGATGTGGCCATGACATGGCGTGGAACAGACTCAGGCGTGGCTGTGACATGTCATGGAGCAGGCTCAGGTGTGGCTGTGACGTGGCATGGAGCAGGCTCAGGTGTGGCTGTGATGTGGCATGGGGCAGGCTCAGACGTGGCTGTGACATGGCATGGAGCAGGCACAGGTGTGGCTGTGACATGGCATGGGGCAGGCTGAGGCGTTGCTGTGACATGGCATGGAGCAGGCTGAGGCATTGCTGTGACATGGTATGGAGCAGGCTGAGGTGTTGGGAAAAAGATGGCGCTAGCTCAGTGACCATGACAAGGAACTCTGGCTCGACGGCCATGATGCGGAACTCTGGCTCGGCGGCCATGACGCGGAACTCTGGCTCGGCGGCCATGACGTGGAACGCTGGCTCGGCGGCCGTGTCGCGGAACTCTGGCTCGGTGGCCTTGTCGTGGAACTCTGGCTCGGCATCCGCCTTCCCTACAGTGAACGTGGAACCAATAATCTGCAGGGTCGATATACTGAGCCAGGCTGTGGGTACTGACTGCCTGGCATCAGAAAAGAGATAATCCAAATCGGAAACAGTTCGGAAACGTTTATTCCTGACAGTACGAACTGGCCAAGATGGACCCAGTGGAGATTTGTTTTCAACTGGCCGTCAGCGCACAGCGCTGGTTAAGCAGCTTTATGTGCTACGGCAGGATGATAAGTTCGTGTGGAGGTATGCCCTTGAATTATTAACATTGTCCTCGGGTCTGGGATATGATCAGACCTGCCTAATCGATCTCTTTTGGGCAGGTCTGAACGAGCCCATTAGATCCATTGTCTCAGAACAAGGTGAGGATGTGGAGTTTTCCGAGGCAGTCAGGCTTGCCCTTAAATGGGAGGAGAACATCATGGCTTGTGCCTCGGGGGACTTCCAGTCCTCATCCCAACATGAGGATGAGGACACCCCCCACACGGAAGTGGACGCCTCAGCCGAGCCCACTGCTGCTGACCGCCAGGAGGCGGAGACTGTACAGCAGTAGTACTTCCCTCCACCCGGAAGAGGAGGAGGAGGAGGTCGCCCACTCCTCAGACGCTGACAGCACCCACAGCCACTGAGGCCGTTCCCCTCCTGCTGCCAATGCCCATACCTGCCATGGCCAACGAGCCAGTGCCCACACCTACCACGGCCAATGAGCCAGTGCCCATGCCTGCCACTGTCAATGAGCCAGTGCTTGAAGCCTCGTCCATCTCAGAGCCAGTTTCTGAAGCCTTGTCCGTCCCAGAGCCAGCGTCTGAAGACTCAGCCATCCCAGAGCAAGCGTCTGAAGCCTCAGCCGTCCCAGAGCCAGCATCTGAAGCCTCGTCCGTCTCAGAGCCGGCATCTGAAGCATTGTCCGTCCCAGAGCAAGCTTCTGAAGCCTCGGCCATCCCAGAGCCAGCGTCTGAAGCCTCAGCCATCCCAGGGCCAGCGTCCTCAGTCATGATGGCCGCTCCCATAGCAGTGCTCCCTGCCGCACGGAAGAGGAGGAGGACAAGGACTCCTGTTCCCCAGTCGCTGCCAGTGATCCCGGCCACGGAGGCCATTTCCCTATCACTGCCTGTGCTCACAGCCACGGAGGCTGTTCCCCTGCAACTGGCAGTGCTCACAACCATGGAGGTCGTTCCACTGTCACTGCCTGTATTCACAGCCATGAAGGCTGTTCCCCTGTTACTGCCAGTGCTCACAACCAAGAAGACCGTTCCCCAGTCTCTGCTGGTGTTCACGGCCACGGAGGTCATTCCCCTTTCACTGCCTGTGCTCACAGCCATGAAGGCTGTTCCCCAGTCACTGCCAGTGCAGTGTCATTGTCATTGTCATTGTCGGTTGCGGTCACTTTGAATTATAAAATAAAATATAGGTATATTTATAATCAGCATTTCTCTCTTCTCTCTCTTGCCGTGTTAGATTTGTACTAATCTCACGAATTTGGCCAAAATGAGGTACAGTATATTAAAGGTGACATAATTTTGCTGCTTACTGTGTGAAACATCTATGTGTTGAGAGTGCAATCATGAGGGCTTGAAATGCCATCTAGGTAGGCAGGCATCCGGAACAGAACTAATATACAATACACATAAGTATCAGAGTTAGAACAATCCATTGTTTACATCACAATCATATATAGGTCAGAAATATAAATAAAAGTCTTTTGTGCTTTGGTGGATTAATCCTCCATTACTACATTCACAATAATGACAGTGACACTCAACTGTGAAAGAACCTGGGGTTGTGAGGCAGTCACAGGCAGACATGTTAAGTGTACTCTGGGGCAGACGGAGAGATGAGACACACCAGATGTCTTTCTGCTAAAAGCATAGTGGGTTGAAGCCCAGCGGGAGAGAAAATGGGGAACACATACGGTCCTCTTCCTCCATTTCTGCCAAGGGGTCACGGAATTTCCACCTAATTCCACTTCAGTGCAACAGCAAAACACGCATTCTTACACTGTCTTTGCTCAAGTATTTCTGGCCAGTGCACACATCTGCTGTCTTCTGGCTGATGGAAGAGATGGACGAGTAGAATTTTCCGCGACCACGTTTTACTGCATTTTTTTGTCATGAATTGTTTGGAATGGAGACAGATATACAAACGGCTTGCCAGAACAACCATTTTTCCAGGTTTGCATGCCCATATTCTTGTCTTACGAATTTCAAAGATAAACAATAGAAATCAAGCATTGACATATGCTTTTGTTTTTTTAAACAAATCTTCAGGTTTATGGCAATAAAATAAAAGGTATCCTCTCACACCAAACACAAGAGGTAGAATGTCTTCTACAACCAGCAATTAGTGATTAAAGGTTAAGTATGTATTTTTATATGATAAACAGTTTCTTCTATCCAAGCTTAACATGCAAAAAGTGTAAGTAAGCCATTTGTAGGTTGCTTTTCTGAAAAATTTAGTGTTTCTCTATGGTGCTGAACAAAGAGAATCCTGACCAGCCTGATAAAGCAACATTGGCTCGAACAATGGCGTGAGTTCAGGGAAGGACCTGTTTGGTCGACTAATGGAAGATGGGGGAAGTTTTAGTTAAATCTGTTTGAAAACAGTCATTACTTTTGCAATTCCATTAGGTGACATATCTGTCCTCATATTTGGTAGAAATACAGACACTGAGAAAGTATTCATTTTACATGATAGAACATTTCCTTGAACAGTAGTCTTGGTATCATTCTCCATTCACAAATGGCTTGGTAACAGTGGCCATTTGTTGGCATATCATGACTTCCATGAGTTATTTAAACATGTTCGTAGAGGGAGGGAATGATTCTAAATTAGGTTAATGGTTAGTCGACACAAGATTTACCTTTTTTGAAAAATCAAATAGCATTTCTCTGTTTTGACATCAGCTAGACATTTCTGTCAGACAAAGAGATGGGAGTAACTTCGAGAGATGTGCCAAGTTTCCTGTGGCCTGATGCAAAAAGGAAAAAAGGAAAATGTGGGAGTGCCGCAAGATAGCACAGAGTAAGAAACCTTTTGCTTTTCCAGACTGATCTCACAGCAAATTCGGAAACAGTAGATTGACTTTTCTTGGGCAAAGCTCGGTCTGTGCTCATAAATTACAAGCACTGCCCCCAGTGGCCAAAGCGGGAATTGTTTTTTAATGTTAGGGCACATGTGAGCTCCAATTTCCAGGTGAAATGCCCACAGAGGGGTGCCAAAAGTGAGTTATTTTTAGCTGTAAAATATGTAATACGGTGAAAAGGAATGAATATTTTATTAACTCTACCCCCTAACCCAAACCTAAAAATGTAATTTAATAGGGAAAATTTTCCAAATCACACTCATCACTGATTATGCAAAAGCGATTACTTCCTGGGTTCAACACAAGACAAGATACCAGCTCTCCCACATGGCTGACACAACGCACATCTAGTCACGCCGCAGGAGAAGGTAAACATACTTGGACAGATGCAAAAATGTCTGATGGGAGATAGCAATTTTAACTCGCCATATTGGGGCTGATGTCAGGATACTGGAACATTCGAAAACAACGTTTCGACTTCCCATGTAATCATGTTGACATTTCATATAAAGCATAAACTAGGTAGAGGTTTGAAGACCCCCAAAAATTTGTCATATCAAATCTGATATTGCTATGAATCCTTGTAGAACAAAGATTGTCTGATGGTATCCATTCTATTCCAAAACCAAATCTTATTTCAGCATGTATTTCAAGACAAAACTAAGGAAACAGTAGCAAGAAACCAAACATTGATTACAAAAAAAAAAAAAAAAAAAAAAAAGGAAAGAAAGAAGAGAACACATTCATGGTGATTTAGGATTTAGAGAACTTCAAAGAGATTTATATTTAGCCATGAAAATAGGAATTCAACATATGACAAGTCTTTTGAGATCTTTAGGCCCGGTTTTGAGCAGGAATGTGGGTCAAATTCTACGAGCATGTGGGTGTTTTAGAACATAAAATTTGCATTCTACATGCTTATTGTCTGGGTGTTTTGCTGCATTCCATTCAACTTGGAAAGTCTGAATTATCAGCTTCCTACTAGGAAAAGTCACAACTCAGACTTAACTAAGATGTGTGTGGGTTAAGTCACATGAGCATGGCAGCTCCCAGGGAGATATACGCAGTTAAATTCTGTCATTATTTACTCACCCTCATGTCCAAACCTGTATGATTTTCACTATTCTTCAGAACATTTGTTATTTCAGTGTTTAATAAGGTGACATAAGAGACAAGAAGTGCAGAAGAATCGGAATGACACAAGTGTCTTAAGCATTAAGAGAGCAGTGTATTAATGTTCCATAGGCGCCTTCGTCTCTTTTCCCTCAAAACATTCATAGCATCTAATGGATCTTCATTACTGTCTTTAGAAACATTACACTGGTCTGCTATTTCTATTGTGAGATACATAAATTGACTGTAATGGAGAGAGACCTCTGGGGAGACCGTTGTTGGAAGATGCTCTTAGCAGGTCAATGTTTCATTATTTTAAAGAGAGAGCTTTAGGCTGGACAAGAAACAGTGTGAGGGGATGGAGTGGGATCTATATCTCATAGGGGATCTGGAGACAAGCAGAGGAAACCTGACTTGGGTTTTCCAGTCACTGGGTCCCTGACGTCTCCATAAATCTAATACCAAACACTCTCACACACAGAGACAAACACTCAGGCACACAACAGAGAAAGTGCACTGTTTTTAATAAATTATTGCGGGCAACATGGGGGATACTAGGGGGTACTAGACATCTGCTCCTCTTTAACTTTGAAATGTCATCCAGGCTTAAGGCAGTTGTTTTTTTAAGAAAACAAAGACAAACAACAGTATAAGAAGGAATAAGGGAAAAAGATTCTGATCCTGTGATCAGTGACACGGCCTCATCAAAACCTTCTCAGCCAGATGTTCCAGTTGTTTTGACATTTGAAATGAGAAAACCTCTACAGTATCAAAAGGACATTATACTCCAGCCAAAGTCTTTTCTGATATTATGAAGAGGTACTTTTTCCTGTAATACTTCAGTTGAGTATCTATAAGAGGTAGATTTTTTTAAAAAGCATCTGCTGAATAAAAAAAAAAAAAAAATTTAAATAGAATTTTGTATGTAATGCAATTTTATTGGTGTGTGTAGTATGAGACAGAGATAAACATCGACAAAAGGACCAAAACAAAAGATAGACAAACAGCTCCAGTGTGAAACTGCAGCAGTTAATAAACACACTTCTTGCATCTATACATCTATAGCAGGTGTTATAAGTAAGGTATTGTAAGTTCAAGCCAACCAGGATGAAACAAAAACTGAGTGTCCGATTAACAGATACAT
Organism: Myxocyprinus asiaticus; assembly: GCF_019703515.2. Lineage (NCBI taxonomy): Eukaryota > Metazoa > Chordata > Actinopteri > Cypriniformes > Catostomidae > Myxocyprinus > Myxocyprinus asiaticus. The sequence continues at coordinate 15,559,838 of NC_059378.1, read as the reverse complement.
TTGAGATGTCTCTGTGGTGTTGTTTCCTTTTTCTCTTCAGACCAGGGCTCTGATTCAGTGACCAAAGCTATGATGTTGACCCTAGGCAAGGCCACACAAAAACACCTCCTCTACCCTAACATTCAGCTCAGAGTCACCATGTTGATCAGCTCTCTTACTCTTGAACATCCATTCTCATCCAGCATGCAACCATATTCAATCTATCTGAGTGCTAAAAGGCCTAAATAAATGACTGTGATGTTGGGGTGCGTACGCCTCATATCAGGTGGCACGACTCATTGCAGCAATCATTTCAATGAATCAATGTGGGTGTCCCTAGGCTCTTACAGAGCTGTCACTTCTCTCTCCACATGAGTGCTTTTTGTTTACGAAATGTGAAATTATCTGAATTCTGGTAAGTGAATTAGAGTGTGGCTTTTATAGATAGTACCTCAGCTCATTAGAGGAACAATGACAAGCTGCCTTGATTCTGCCATTGGACACAGACACTAATTTCAGTGGTTGACTTCCTCCTAATACATGGTTCCCAACCCTGTTCTTGAAGGCCCCCCAACACTGCATATTCTCCCTTTTCTGACACACCCAGTTCAGGTCTTGGAGTCTCTATTAATGAGCTGATGAGTTGAATCAGGTGTGTTTGATTAGGGATCCAAATCCAAATGAGTAGTATTGGGGGGCCTCCAGAAACAGGGTTGGGAACCACTGTCCTAATCCATTGTGATGCATTTGACAATCCCTAATACATGCAGTAAGGCTAAGATACTAGAAATAGAGAAAGAAAAAAAGAGTGTGTGCTTAGAACACATCTCGGCAGTGTTCTCGAACTATAGTGATTAGTCTTTGAAAAATCTCTCATGATATTAGCCTGATAAAGCCTCACATGGCAGATGAAGGAAAGTGGTCACAGGGCCAGGCCTGTAGTAGTTTGAGCAGTTTGAGAACTCGACTGTTTGACTAGCGGCTACACAATTCACAATTTTCTCTTGGCAATAAAATGGATGTATAAAATCTGAAACATTATCCATGCCTAAGTGTGAACGCAAACTCTTCACTCTGCATTCTGAAATGTTTCTGAGCACAATGCCGAACACAATGCGTTGCATTCTCAGCATTCAGACTGATCCCACTGTGAATTCAGGGACAAGAATGGTCCACAGAATGGCATCATAAGTGAGTTGAAAAAAAATTGTTTTTAGTTGTAAATGATGTAATACAAACAGTAGAAATGCATATTTTATTAACCATATGCCCTAACCCAAAACCCCAATCCTAAACTGTGAGTGGAGAAATTTTTTATATTTATTTTTTTTTCTCCCCAATTTGGAATGCCCAATTCCCAATGCGCTCTAAGTCCTCGTGGTGGTGTAATGACTCACCTCAATCCAGGTGGCGGAGGACGAATCTCAGTTGCCTCCGCATCTGAGACCGTCAATTTGTGCATTTTATCACGTGGCTTGTTGAGCGCATTACCGCCGAGACATAGTGTGTGTGGAGGCTTCCTGCTATTCATCCATGCACAACTCACCACGCGCCCCACCGAGAGCGAACCACATGGTAGCGACCACGAGGAGGTTACTCTATGAGACTGTACCCTCCCTAGCAATCGGGCCAATATGGTTGCTTAGGAGACCTGGCTGGAGTCAGTAAAAATGTAATCTTAAGGTGCAGTCACATTTACCTTTTCACAGCAAAATTCTGCAGGCGAAGAAGTTGTTGGTGGACATTGAGCAAGTCTGAAACCACCAAAAAACTAATTGCAAAGCTGCCTCTTTTTAATGCTGCACTTAATTCTCTCTAAGAGTGAAGTTAAAAAGAAAATTGCTGCTAAAAGGATATCCTTGTCCATTGTGAATAGGTTCAGTTGTTCAGTGTAGCTGTAAACAAAGAACCACCCACATAGAGGTCACTGCCAAACAAAGCAACTTCCTATTGGTTAACATAGCGAATTCGCCTATCAAAGTTTACCAAAGTTGATCTCCACGTAAAATCTGTGAAGGGAAATTCTTCGCCACCGGAAGTCGATCACGTGGATTCCCATTGAGATGAGTGTATTTCGGCCGTGGAATTTTGCCTCACAGAAGGTAAATGTGACCACACCGAGGGAATATGCAACCTCCTAATCACACTTTTCATTGATTATGTAAACGCGATTACGTCCTGGGCAGTGGTGTGCGGTGGAATTTTGAAATGAGGAGATAGATTGCCATCTCAGTATTCATTTTTTTTTTAAATCACATTTTTTTTAACAATTTACAGTTCAGTTCCATTTGACATTCACATAGCTTTAAAGTTAAACCCATACAGAAATCTGATATATCACTATATCTTACATAAAAAAGGAAGCCAAAATTATATGATATACTGTAAAAAGTCACACATATGCACATATATGCGACAACATATATTTCAAAACACTACAAATGTTTTTTTGTAACATACAGTATATTTTCCTATCATAGTGGAATTTGAAATTAGTAATTCCATAGTGAAATGTAGCACATATAGAGTGCATCCGGAAAGTATTCACAGCGCTTCACTTTTTCCACATTTTGTTATGTTACAGCCTTATTCCAAAATGTATTAAATTCATTATTTTCATCAAAATTCTACAAACAATACCCCATAATGACAACGTGAAAGAAGTTTGTTTGAAATCTTTGCAAATTTATTAAAAATAAAAAACGAAAAAAATCACATGTACATAAGTATTCACAGCCTTTGCTCAATATTTTGTTGAAGCACCTTTGGCACCAATTACAGCTTCAAGTCTTTTTGAGTATGATGCTACAAGCTTGGCACACCTATTTTTGGGCAGTTTCTCCCATTCTTCTTTGCAGGACCTCTCAAGCTCCATCAGGTTGGATGGGGAGCGTCAGTGCACAGCCATTTTCAGATCTCTCCAGAGATGTTCAATCAGGTTCAAGTCTGGGCTCTGGCTGGGCCACTCAAAGACATTCACAGAGTTGTCCCGTAGCCACTCCTTTGTTATCTTGGCTGTGTACTTAGGGTCATTGTCCTGTTGGAAGATGAACCTTCGCCCCAGTCTGAGGTCCAGAGCGCTCTGGAGCAGGTTTTCATCAAGGATGTCTCTGTACACTGCTGCATTCATCTTTCCCTCAATCCTGACTAGTCTCCCAGTTCCTGCCGCTGAAAAACATCCACCACGCTTCACTGTAGGGATGGTATTGGCCAGGTGATGAGCGGTGCCTGGTTTCCTCCAGACATGACGCTTGCCATTCAGGCCAAAGAGTTCAATCTTTGTTTCTCATGGTCTGAGAGCCCTTCAGGTGCCTTTTGGCAAACTCCAGGTGGGCTATCATGTGCCTTTTACTGAGGAGTGGCTTCCGTCTGGCCACTCTACCATACAGGCCTGATTGGTGGAGTGCTGCAGAGATGGTTGTTCTTCTGGAAGGTTCTCCTCTCTCCACAGAGAAACGCTAGAGCTCTGTCAGAGTGACCATCGGGTTCTTGGTCACCTCCCTGACTAAGGCCCTACTTTCCAGATCGCTCAGTTTGGCCAGGCGGCCAGCTCTAGGAAGAGTCCTGGTGGTTCCAAACTTCTTCCATTTACGGATGATTAAGGCCACTGTGCTCATTGGGACCTTCAATGCTGCAGAAATGTTTCTGTACCCTTCCACAGATCTGTGCCTCGATACAATCCTGTCTCTGAGGTCTACAGACAATTCCTTGGACTTCATGGCTTGGTTTGTGCTCTGACATGCACTGTTAACTGTGGGACCTTATGTGGGACAGGTGTGTGCCTTTCCAAATCATGTCCAATCAACTGAATTTACCACAGGTGGACTCCAATCAAGTTGTAGAAACATCTCAAGGATGATCAGTGGAAACAGGATGCACCTGAACTCAATTTTGAGTGTCATGGCAAAGGCTGTGAATACTTATGTACATGTGATTTTTTTGTTTTGTTTTTTTATTTTAAATAAATTTGCAAAGATTTCAAACAAACTTCTTTCACGTTGTCATTATGGGGCATTGTTTGTAGAATTTTGAGGAAAATAATGAATTTAATCCATTTTGGAATAAGGCTGTAACATAACAAAATGTGGAAAAAGTGAAGCGCTGTGAATACTTTCCGGATGCACTGTATGTCCAAATATATGAACTATAGTTCCCTTACGATTACAGTTCACTCGACATTACATCATGCTGATGCATATGGGAAATTCCTTTTCTGACAACCTAGTTGAAACCCTTCATAATAACACCAATTCTAAGATTGGCCATGGTGTTTAAGCCCTGCCCTTTTAGGCATGAAGCTGTCCGGTATATAAGCGGATGCAAAAGCACCGTTTCTCACAATTTTCATCCTTCAAGACAGCGATTCATCTCTCATCTTAGAAGCCCTCTACATTCATCAAATTCAGCACGAGCCCTGCCGATGGGAAAAACCTCCTGTGCAGCAAAAGCGCTCCTGACCAGCACAGCCTCATGAAGTGGAATGCAGAGCTCGCCATTTCTTCCAGACCTGTCCCAAAGAAGGCTTGATTAGAGACATACAATGCTTTCCCCTCTTCCCTACTGCTGTTTGTTGGGAAAGGAATATTGTTGTTCAAAATGTTACTTCTGTATCTCACATTCAAATAAAGAACATAAAAAAGTGTACAGTGGTCATTGCACATGGGCGTGACGCTCACATTTTCTCAATAAAGAACTCTTTTCCACATCAAAGCACACATTATGCACAACTGCTTCCCAATGGTGAGCAGCGCATTATATCATTGAATGAACTAACCAAATCGCCCTCTGTCCCATTACACTGACGCGTGGCTAGCTCTTACGGGCATTTCTGACTGGGTGCTAAAAACAATCGAACATGGTTATACAATCCAACTTGCACGTCGACCGCCCTGTTTCAACAGTGTTCTGTCTTCCAAAGTTCCGCCCAAAGATGTGCCAGTGTTACGAGCCAAAATACACAATCTTCTTGCAAAGAATGTGATAGAGGTTCTTCCAGATTGTCAATTCCGCAAAGGGTTTCACAGCTGCTATTTTCTTGTCCCAAAGAAAGACGGCAGGCTTCGGCCAATTTTAGATCTGAGACATTTGAATCGCGCACCTGCAAAGCACACGTTCAAAATTATTACACCAAAACGGATCTTATCGCACGCCCATGCGATTGATTTGGAGAATAGAATAGGATTTATAGATAATTGGAAGAGTTTTTGGGGTAGAGCTGACCTGCTAAAGAGAGACAGTCTCCATCCCTCCAGGGAAGGTGCCGCTCTCCTCTCTTGTAATTTGGCGCATATTCTTAATAATGATAGTATTTGACTAACTGGGGCCCAGGTCAGGAAGCAGAAAAACTGGTTAATCCGAACGTCTGCTAACTGCCTTGAGACGTCACACAGGTCACATAAACTACAACACATAGAGACTGTATCACCTAGATATCATATAGAGACTGCGTCTGTTCACCGAACTACCAAACACACTCACTAAATCCTCACTAAATCAGTTAGAAAAAATTTGATTAAGGTCAAACTTGAACAAAACAAACAAATTAAATATAAACATCATATACAGATAGAGCTACTAAATATTTGATCTATTTCTACCAAAGCACTAATTGTAAAGAAATTATTACAGATCATAATTTGGATGCACTCTGTTTGACTGAAACCTGGCTTAAACCGGATGAATATATTAGTTTAAATGAATCTACTCCCCCAGGTTATTGTTATAAACATGAGCCTCGTCTGAAGGGTCGAGGAAGAGGTGTTGCTACAATTTACAGTGAAGTTTTTGGTGTTACTCAGGGGACAGGATTTAAATTTAAGTCTTTTGAACTAACAATGCTTAATGTGACACCATCAGATATAAATAAAAAAACTCTGTCATCTTTTACCCTTGCTACAGTATATAGATCACCCGGGCCTTATTCTGATTTCCTTGGTGAATTTGCAAATTTTCTGTCAGATCTAGTAGTTTCTGTGGATAGAGCTTTAATTGTTGGTGACTTCAACATTCACATAGATAATGAAAATAACACATTGGGATTAGCATTTATCGATATTCTCAAGTCTCATGGAGTCAGACAAAATGTAACAGGAGCAATGCATCGCCTTAATCATACACTAGATTTAATTCTGTCATATAGAGTTGATGTTGATAATATAGAAATTCTGCCACAGAGCGATGACATCTCGGATCATTACCTCGTCTCTTGTATGCAGCGATCAGCTAATGTTACTCAATCTACACCACGCTATCGTTCAGGTAGGACTATTCTTTCGAACACTAAAGACAGCTTCACTAATAATCTTCCAGATCTATCTCATACACTCAGTAAACCCCAAAGCCTAGAAGAACTTGATGAAATAACATAAAATATAAATACAGCCATCTCTAGCACTCTTGATAGCGTCGCCCCCCTTCGATTAAAGAAAATTAAAGAAAAAAGCCCTGCACCATGGTACAATGATCACACTCATGCTCTCAAGAGAGCAGCTCAGAAAATGGAGTGCAAGTGGAAGAATACAAAAATAGAGGTATTTCATGGTGCATGGAAGGATAGTGTCTGTAGCTACAGACAGGCACTAAAAACTGCCTGGTCAGCACATTTTATCAAACTCATAGAAAATAACCACAACAATCCTAGGTGTTTATTCAGTACTGTGGCTAAATTGGTTAGGAATAAAGTCTCAACAGAACCAGATATTCCATCGCAGCACAAGAGCAATGACTTCATGAATTTCTTTACTGATAAAATTAAAATAATCAGAAATCAAATTGGAATTATGCAATCATCTGTCATAGCACCTCAGAAAACAGTGTCTCATAATTTTCCTCACGTGCAGCTTCAATCCTTCACTGTCATAGGTCATGAAGAGCTAACAAATCTTATCGAAACATCAAAAGCCACAACATGTTTGTTAGATCCAATACCAACCAAGCTCTTAAAAGAGGTATTCCCTGTAATCTCAGAACCTCTTCTTAATATTATTAACTCCTTGCTATCCTTAGGACATGTCCCAAGAAACTTAAAATTGCAGTTATCAAACCGCATATTAAGAAGCCACAACTTGATCCTGGAGAACTGGCTAATTATAGACCGATTTCAAATCTTCTGTTTATGTCGAAAATACTACAAAATGTAGTAACCTCCCAAATATGTTCATTTCTACAGAGAAATAGTATATATGAACAATTTCAGTCAGGATTTAGGTCTCATCACAGTACAGAGACTGCACTTATCAGAGTTACAAATGACTTGCTCTTATCATCTTGGCTGTATTTCACTTCTAGTGCTTTTAGATCTTGCTGCTGTCATGATTCACTGTTGTTTGCCTTGTGTTTCTCCCCTGTCATCTGTTCCTCCCGGACTACATTTCCCATAATTCCCTGCCCTCATCACTGCCAGCTGTCCTTGATTGTCCTCACCTATGTTTCATTAACTCATTTGTCTTTGTGTATGTAATGCCCTGTTGTTTGCTTGTTCTTTGTCAGTTGTTATTTGTTTTGACCTCCTGTGTATACCTGTTCCCATTGTGGATGTTTCCTTTGTACCTGTGCTCTCCCATCGTGGTTGTTTACTTTGTTCCTGTGTTTTCACCATTACTTTGTACTTTGTTTATTTTATTAAAGAACTGTTTCGCCGCACCTAGATCCAGCTCTCGTGACTTCCTTTCACACATTACAGAACAACTGACTGCACAAATGGATCTAGCGGCGATGTTCGTCCAGTTGAGCCAGGAGGATTTGCCCATAGGGGAATACTCCCTTTGTTTCAACGCCATTGCCAGCTTCTCAGGATTTGTGGACTCCCATCTTGTGTCAATCTACCGGATTGGACTATTAGCTCACTGGCGGAGGGATTTGCCGGAGATGGGAGACCACACTTGGAGAGAATACGTGAGGTTAACCCAGAAAACTCTCACTTCTGAGGATCCTCCTCTCTCTGTCCCGATCCCAGCTTCCGAGTCTTCCATGACTGAGTCCTCTCCTGGCTGTCCACCCGATCTGCTCTGGTCTCATGGCTACCCGCCTGATCTGCACTGATCTCCTTGGTCCCTCGGCCGTCCACCCAATCTACTCTGGTCTCCCGGCCTTCTGCCTGTTCTGCTCTGATATTCTTGGTCTCCGGCTCCATCTTGGCCCTGCTTCCCTGACCAGCCTTCCTTGGGCTTCAGGAGCTGCCCATTAGAGGGGGGTTCTGTCATGATTCACTGTTGTTTGCCTTGTGTTTCTTCCCTGTCATCTGTTCCTCCCAGACTACATTTCCCATAATTCCTTGCCCTCATCACTGCCAGCTATCCTTGATTGTCCTCACCTGTGTTTCATTAACTCATTAGTCTTTGTGTATATAATGCCCTGTTGTATTCTTGTTCTTTGTCAGTTGTTATGTGTTTTGACCTTCTGTGTATACCTGTTCCCATCATGGATGTTTCCTTTGTACCTGTGCTCCCCATCATAGTTGTTTACTTTGTTCCTGTATTTTCACCATTATTTTTCACCATTACTTTTTAATAAGAACTGTTTTGCTGCACCTAGATCCAGTTCTCGTGACTTTCACACGTTACAGCTGCATTCGACCCAATAGATCACAACATTCTCTTGAATAGGCTAGAGAATTATGTTGGCATTTGTGGAGTTGCATTAGCATGGTTTAGGTCCTATTTAGCAGACCGCTACCACTTTGTCTATGTAAATGAGGAATTGTCAAACCAAACAAAAGTATGGAGTGCCACAGGGATCAGTTTTAGGGCCTCTCCTTTTCTCATTGTAATGCTTCCCCTGGGAGATATTATCAGGAATCGTGGTATAGGTTTCCACTGTTATGCCGATGATACCCAACTTTATATTTCTTCAAAACCTGATGAGATTTCACAATTCTCCAAATTAGCAGTGTATCAATGAAATCAAAGACTGGATGGCCAGAAATTTCCTTCTACTCAATTCCGACAAAACAGAGGTACTAATTATTGGACCAAAAGCCTCAGAAATAAGCCGCTAAAATATAATTTGACTCTCGATGGATGTACTGTTACATCATCTTCACCAGCGAAGAACTTAGGTGTTATATTTGATACCAATCTGTCCTTTGAAAATCAAATGACCAGTGTTTGAAGAACAGCATTCTTCCACTTAAGAAATATTGCTAAATTACAACACATGCTTACTGTTGCTGATGCCGAAAATCTAATTAATGCTTTCATGACCTCAAGACTAGATTATTGTAATGCATTTCTGGGAGGATGTCCAGCAAGTTCAATAAATAAACTTCAATTGGTTCAAAATGCAGCAGCCAGAGTGCTGATGAGAACCAAGAAATATGATCATATTAGCCCCATTTTATCATCGTTACATTGGCTACCTGTTAAATTTTGTATTAATTTTAAAATTCTGTTAACTACGTACAAAGCTTCGAATGTTCTAGCTCTGCAGTACTTAAGTGACCTTCTACCACGCTATATTCCATCACATTCATTACGATTGCAAAATTCTGGCCTGTTAATAGTTCCTAGAATATCAAAATCCACAAAAGGAGGTAGATCATTTTCTTGTAAATGTAAATTCTTACATTTCTTCAAGAGTGATTGGACGTAGGGCTCTGCGTATCACGCACCTGAAGCCGGCACCTCTATAGGCAAACATGATTTAATCATAAAGTTCCTTAGGGGAGCGAGGCGGCTAAATCCCCCTCACCTGGCTAAAGTTCTGACTTAGGACCTAACTTTGGTCATAAAAGCGCTCACGGGGCCACCCTTCTAGCTTCTGGACTCTCTTAAGACCGCATTTCTGCTGGCTCTGTCCTCAGTAAAACGGGTCTGTGATTTTCAAGCACTGTCAGTCGACAATTCATGTCTGGAGTATGGTCTGGGTCTTTTAAAAGCCACCGTCAAACCCAGAAAATGCTATGTGCCTAAGGTTTTATACACGCCTTTCAGAGCTCAGGTGGTTCAACCATATACAGTTAGTACAGTACACGGCGAAATGTGACAACGTTCCTCCAGGACCATGGTGCTACATAAAACAACATAGGACAAACACAGAACCACATGAGACTACACAGACTGAATAAGACCTACACATTCCTACATAAAGAGCACATGCAAACATGTGCAAAAAGTACAGGACAATACAATAATTACTAAAAAGGAAACAGGACAATAGGCACAGTAATAGACAGTCAGAGACAGTACAGCGCCGACCAGTACACATTTCTAATCTGAGTAGTGCAAAAAGATGACACTTTTAAAAATGCCGAATGTAAAGATAACATACTATGAAATAGTGTTCTATGGACATAGCAGATATTGAGGTAGCAGCCAGGTATAAAGTGACAATGAATTGAGTGCAACTCTGGACATGTGCAAAAGTTGGATGGTGTACAGGTGTGTGTGTGTGTGTCAGTCCAGTCTAGAGTATTGATGAGTCTGATGGTTTGGGGGAAGAAGCTGTTACACTGTCTGGCCATGAGGGCCCGAATTTTTCGGTACCTCTTGCCAGACGGCAGGAGGGTGAAGAGTTTGTGTGAGGGGTGTGTGGGGTCATCCACAATGCTGGTTGCTTTGTGGATGCAGTGTGTGGTGTAAATGTCTTTGATGGAGGGAAGAGAGACTCCGATGATCTTCTCAGCTGTCCTCACTATCCTCAGCAGGGCTTTGCAGTCCGAAACGGTGCAAGTCCCAAACCAGGCAGTGATGCAGCTGCTCAGGATGCTCTCAATAGTCTCTCTATAGAATGTGGTGAGGATGGGGGGTGGGAGATGTGCTTTTCTCAGCCTTCGAAGAAAGTAGAGACGCTGCTGGGCTTTCTTGGTAATGGAGCTGGTGTTGAGGGACCAGGTGAGGTTCTCCGCCAGGTGAACACCAAGGAATTTGGTGCTCTTGATGATCTCCACAGATGAGCCATCAATGTTCAGTGGAGAGTGGTAAATCTGTGCTCTCCTGAAGTCAACAAACATCTCTTTTGTTTTGTCCACATTCAGAGACAGGTTGTTGGCTCTGCACCAGTCCGTCTGCTGCTGCACTTCCTCTCTGTATGCTGACTCATCGTTCTTGCTGATGAGACCCACCACGGTCATGCCATTGGCAAACTTGATGATATGGTTTGAGCTGTGCATTGCTGCACAGTCGTAAGTCAACAAAGTGAACAGCAGTGGACTGAGCATACAGCCCTAGGGGGCCCCAGTGCTCAGTGTGGTGACTGTGGATTCTCTGAGCATGTGCGTGCTTTGCCTCTCTGATGGCCCGGGGCAGTTTGGCAGAGATGGCTCCTGCTGGCCAGGTTTTCACCTGCTTCAGAAGTGGTTTTGTGTGCCTGATGAGCAGTCTGTATGCTGGGATTAGCATAACAGAGATGTGGTCTGAGTAGTCGAGGTGGGGGCGGGGCTCCGCCCTGTTGTTTGTGTAAACAAGATCCAGCGTGTTCGCCCCTCTCGTTGCAAAGTCCACATACTGATGGAATTTACGGAGCACTGTCTTGAGATTCGCATAGTTGAAATCTCTGGCGACAATAAACAGTCCGTCAGGGTGAGCATTCTGCAGTTCGCTAATAGCCCCATACAGTTCACAGAGTGCTTCCTTAGCATTAGCACTGGGGGGAATGTAAACTCCGGTTATAATGACAGTGGTGAATTCCCGTGGTAAATAAAAAGGTCTGCATCTAACAGTCACAAACTCCACCAGCGATGAGCAGTAGCTAGAGACTAGCATAGAGTTCTTGCACCATTCCATGTTGATGTAAACACACAAGCCACCACCGCGAGTCTTACCGCACAGAGCTGCATTTCTGTCGGCATGAAACGAAGCGAGCCCGTCTAGCTGAATGGCGGGTCCGGAACTCTGTTGCTGAGCCACATCTCTGTGAAAACAAAGACACAGCAGTCTCTAAACTCACGCCGTGTAGTCTGCGTGACTTCGGATGAGTTATTGCATTTGTTATGCCCTGTGTGAGCGCTACACACATACGTTCAGTTCAGGCTGTCTGACCAGCTCTTTGTGTGCTATGGAGGATACACATATGAACGTCCATCTCCAAGCAAAGGCTTTCCCACTGGATCGTTGATGCGATCACCCTGGCTTACAAGTCGCAGGGTGCGAATTGCACAATTGGTGTTAAAGCACATTCAACTAGAGGCATGGTCTCTTCATGGGCATGGATGAGTGGTGTGTCCTTACAAGACATATGTTTTACAGCAGGTTGGTCTTCTCAAAACACATTCACAAGATTTTGTAACCTAGAAGTAACGTCTTTCTCTTCACAAGTCCTCTCTGTCTAGAGCGCTTGCTATTTCGTTGGCCAAACATAAACTTGTTGCCTTTTTAAGTACAGGCTCCCCTGTCATTTTACTTAACCCATAAAGTCACAAGCACTTTCATTGTAAATAAAACTTCCTTCCCGACTGGGTTCGTGAAGGGGTTAATTCATACTGTATGACTATAGTTCATATATCCATTATAAGTGCTCCCCTCCTGGCTCACCATGAGGGTTATTCACTGTGGCATACTCATGTCGGTCGCCGTCCCACAGGACTGCGGCATCATGTTCTTTCAAGCATTATGCTTCGGGATCCCTCTCTGAAATCAAATTCATGGCACTGTCATGGAAAAAGTTACTAATGATAGAACAGACTCAGTCAACATGGACTGAAGGAAACCAGAATGGTTGGCCATCCTATGTCTTTGACAAACTCATTTGTATTATTTTGGAGCCTAGTCTCTCACCCTGAATTTAGTTTTTCTCTGTCAATAGAGTGTAAAAGTAGGGTTCTGAAAGTAAAAATCCTAAGGATTGTGTGTGTGTGTGTGTGTGTATATATATATATATATATATATATATATATATATATATATATATATATATATATATATATATATATATATACACACACACACTACCGGTCAAAAGTTTTGAAACACTTACTCATTCTTTATTATATTTTTTTTTTTTCACATTTTAGAATAATAGTAAAGTCATTAAAACTATGGAATAACATAAATGGAACTATGAAAATTATGTTGTGACTAAACAAAATCCAAAATAAATCAAAACTGTGTTATATTTTAGCATCTTCAAAGTAGTCACCTTTTGCCTAGAATTTTCAGAAATGTACTCTTAATATTTTCTCAACCAACTTCTTGAGGTATCGCCCTGGGATGCTTTTTAAACAGTATTGAAGGAGTTCCCATCTATATGCTGGGCACTTATTGGCTGCTTTTCTTTATTATTTGGTCCAAGTCATCAATTTAAAAAACTTTTTTTTTTATTTATTTTTTTATTACATTTTAGATTTATAATGAAATAAATGTATATGGTGGCACAATTATATTTTTGTCTACAAAACTAATTTCAAACATTTAAGCATACGTCTTCAGATCAAAAGATTTTTTAGATCATGGGAAACATTTCGGTCAAGTGTTTCAAAACTTTTGACCGGTAGTGTATATATATTTATTTTTTTACAACAAACCTTAAAAGACAGACCTACTGTGATCTTAGAGATAAAGCCGTGATATATGCTTCTATAGAAGCTAGAAATCAGTGTGATTTCTACATTTAAAAAAGGGAATTTAAAATCTTTATTATTTTATTTTTTGTTGAAGAATTAGTCTACACATAATCCTGAAGAGAGAACCACCAATCAAAGATGCCGCCATTACCATAGAAATGGAAACTGTGGCAAAAGAGTGCAGCATTGACTGCCCACTCACAAAAAAGCATTGCAAATTACATAATTGATTTGGTCTCTGTAAACTCTAAATCTACTTACCGTATGTATTTGTTCATATCTGAATATTTTGCAATAAACTAAAAATATAGTTTTTATACTTAGAGTAAATTACTTTTTTTATTTATACTGTCATTTTCTATTCAATTATGCCATTCTCAATGCTTCATGGGATGAAATTCATTATACTTACATTAAAAAAATGTAAGTATAGGGTATTTTAACTTCTTTATACAGTCTTTTTTTTGCCAATTTGCATAGAGTTTTTGCTTCAGATCAAAGTCTCAATTCATCTCAGAGCTTATTGGTTTGGTTCATGGCTTAGAAATGTTTCATGAAGAATTTTGCGAAATCCCCATTGAGCAAATAAATGTGAAAAATACTTCTGGAAACAAGACAACTAAAAAAGGTGAGCGATCACTGTTATTACAACAAAGAGAGCGTTTCAGTTATCTGTCTTCAGGACCTAAATTAAGCCGAATTGTCTATTCCAGATGTTTTCACTCTTTCATTCTGTATCTCTCTCTTGTTGTTTCATTTTTCGAAGAATGTCTGTCTTCTAAGGCACAATTCCACAGTGGGCCATAAAACTCATCTGCTGCAGTGCAGTTCAGAATGTCCTGGTAAAATGAAGATTATTTCAGCTCCATCATTGAACATCTTGTATTATCTATGCTAGCAGCTTCAAGCAGCAAAGGTCTATATGATTCATCATACTATTTAGCTATTGTATAGCATTTTATTGTTCATTTATATTTATAAACAACAATCTGCATTGTGCGGTAAGAATTGGTTGAGGCATAACTTAAAATCCCTACAAGAAATTTGTGCTAATCTTTAGTTTAGATGATTCTGAAAAAAAAAGATAATTTCATATTATTTTTGGTATTAACCACACAATGTGGTTTCAATGTCAAACATGAAACAACTAAGCTGAATCAGCTGCACCTGTTTTGCTGAGGCCACATAACAGCATGTAAAGTTCTCAGGAATTATGTATTAATAACAAGGTGGAAGTTTATCCATTTGATAACCCATTAATTAAACATTTGTTACCATGACATCATTCATTAAACCACAATGTAATTAGATGAGATACATTGCGCAGGTTGTGCTCCCTGCTCGTAGTTTCAAAATGAGGCTGATAACCAATTATGTTTTTTTAAGAATATGCACAGTACAGAGACACTCATAAGCATCAGCTCGGAAATGATGATACATTTACACCACCAACATTAAGATTTTTAAATGTTCTAAATTTAGTGGCTCATTGAGAGGATATTCAGTGTATATGTGTGTGTGTGTGTGTGTGTGTGTGTGTGTGTGTGTGTGTGTGTGTGTGTGTGTGTGTGTAGGTGGACAAAACAGAAGGAAAGTGAGAAAGATAAGAGGAAGAAAAATAGGCAGAGAGAGAGAGAAAGAGAAAAAATAAAGACTAGAAAATACATATCATTTGCATTCATCTGTTGATTTATCTCAAGAGCTTTAAATGTTCCGCAATCACAGATAAGTATTTACAAAGTGATTCAATTCATTCATCTCAGCACTGCAATTAAAGAATCAACATTTTCTAAACATTTATACATATTGCTAGAAACACTGTAGCTGATTTACTGCTATTTCTGCTTATAGCTGAAACCACTGACGGCTGGTGCTTTTCAACAAAAGGTAAGTATATTTTTTTAGTGTCTGCAATGTTGCTCCTGAAGCAGCACAACTATTATGGCTCCCATACATTCAAGACAAAGTGAGTTTTTCCACTCAGAGCCAGAAAGAAGGTCAAAACTGTCAAGCAACGGTATACTGTTTCTGAACATTTGGACACTGCTGAGGCCGGCATTTAGTGAAACAGTTAAATATGAGGCTGTCCTGTCACTGACTACATATTAAACATTAACCAATGTTGCATTAAAATGTGTTGTATCAATTACGAAATGAATAGAATCCGCATGAGCTCAGTAAAAGAACCTGTTTCAACCATTCAATAATGATTTAAAGTAATATATGCAGAAGATAATGTGCATTTTGTCATGTTTACATTCTGCATTCATGGCGCTAATGCTAACACTCTATACGTGGCCAGAATGTGCACTGGTTAACCTCTGTTACTGTATTTTATGATAAATTAATTTTGTCAAAAGAATCCACATACAGTAAGATCATGAAAAAGGTTTTTATAGTACTACTATAGATACTATTGCAAAGGTAAGTGTATATAAGAGTTGCAGACAGGTAAGGGAGATTGGACAGAAGTGTAAATGACTTACAGGCAGCAGACAAAGACATCAATAAAGCAGCATATCAAATTTGAGTATGTTTGTTTCCTTTTGTAGACAAATCTTAAAAATCACATGACATGGTCTTGGACAATGTCTCTACACAAACGAGTTTCCACCAGCTTGGCAAACTTTGAAATTGTGTGTGTTCATGTTGACTGATCACCTGGAAAAAATGTTACCGTCAAAGTAGGTGAAGCACTGGGTCACACCCACCAATTACGTTGACCAATGCCAGTAAGAAGATGTTTAACAGCCGGTACAAAGTTGTTCTGAATGTTCGCGCTGACAAGCTGTTTTAAACCACCACAACAAACTCAAAAATACCTTTTTGGACAGATTTTGTATGAAATGATGTCACATCTGTTCGCTAGTATTTCGCTAGTAAGTATATTGTATATTGGAGCCTTTAAAATACTACTAAACAGGGAACATACCAAACAAATATAAACAACCAAGTTCAGAACTGTATATTTACAATATACATACAATGTCAAAAATCAAGATTACAAATTATAAACTTAAGGCCGAGATACTGTATACTTCATACAAAATCAAAGAACGAATGGGCATGATGTCATTTAGAACAAAATCTTTTAGGAAAATTTCTGACCGGCTGCTAAACACCTGCTTGCTGCCATTGGTCCACGTCATCAGTAGGTGTGACCTAAAGCTCCACCTACTACTTTGTTTACATTTTGCAATTAGTATTTTATGTGAACACACCAGCTTGCAAGACCATGTCATGCGATTTGGCTAGAGGAATCAAATCTACTCAAATACTCTCAAGTGCCCATTCACTCATGTGCCAGCTGCAGTGAAAGCCATTCACACATCTGCCAAAGATATGCCTCTCTTATCATCATTATGTTGTGTGCATTTTGCCCATTATTACTCTTTTATACACCCATCTTTACAGTTGTATCAGTGTCATCATAAATTACAATAACAGAGTGTAATCGCCGCATATTATGGCCGTGTATAGAATGTTAGCACATTAGCTTCATGAATTCAGAAACAAGACAAATTAAACATTTTGTACTGCATATATATATTACTTTAAATAATCATCAAGTGGTTAAAACAACTTCTTTAACTGACCTCATGTAAATTCTACTCATAAAATGAGGCATAAAGTCATTGATAACACATTTTAATGTCACATTAGTTTAGGTTTTACATGTATTCCTCATATTTAAATGTACTTCTAAACGCCTCCAACAGCGGTGTGGCCAGGGTCTGAATGTTCGCAAACAGTATACTGTCGCTTGGCTGTTTAGAACTTCTTTTCACCCCTGAATGAAGACCGAAGAAGTATATCGGGGCCTTTAATGTGTTGTAATGACACCATTCAACTAACCTCCGACTACTTTGCATTTTACTGACTGAATGACAGTGATGTACATATATTATCATCTCAATTATCAACCTTATGTTGCAAAGTCCCACCCATTTTAGAGCTCACCCACTGTCCACAGTCCTGTGCTCGAGCCAGGACTATATGAACCAGTGAACTCGTGAAATAAACAAACACACACACACACACACACACACACACACACAAACACACACACACACACACACACACACACACACACAGTATACGTATGGACGCATACATTATTTCTTTAATAACTGCTGTATTTTTACATGAAATTATAGCGGAAGCTGTGGTTCCTGTGTACTCTTAAAAGCAATTGCAACTGGCTGGAACACTGATAAAAAAATATTGATAATTTCAGCTGTGTCTTTGCATCACATGGTTCAAAAAGATGTCTTTTAGCCCTGGCAGTCAGCATTGGTTCAGAGGAGGTGCTTCTCTTGCTAAAAATATGCACAGCCTTTAGTGGGGAGTTCTACTCTGGCATTTCAAAGATAAATCCCGCATGGGGCTTAACGTCTCGGAGCTCACCAAGCTTGCTTTGATCTTCCCTTGCAATTATCTACACCCTCATCTGTGCCACTTTCAAATGCCTAATCAACAAATCCATTTGACTTGCCATTTTGATCGCGGCGAGGTGGCATCTCCTCTCCAGGTCTTCTCGAGGTGCTGTGAAGATCATGTTATGTGCGAGCCCTGAAAGCCTCAGATGTTGTGTATGAACACATGAAAATCACAGGCATTCTTTTTGAACTTGGACGTTTTTAAACTCCAATATTACACAGGGACAACAGAGAAAGGACTAAAGGCATGGGCACTTGTACGTTGAGGAGAGTTTGTATAGAACATTTAAAAATCTTTCTATTATTACTCACTTTTTAGAAAAAAAGTTCATGGCATTCTATAGTATTTGAAGGATAATGTACAGTTGGCTGGTCATTATCGCAAAATAAACCCCAACAAATGGGTTTCTTTAATTTCTTATTAAAAATTAGTATTTTTATTTTCTTGCTTTAACTGTGGAATCCTGTGCTTTTAGGGATCATTATATAGGCTATATTTAAATGAATACCAGAGACTTCCAAGGCCAAACTTGGATTGGTAAGGAAAGAGAGGGACTGCAGAGTGATACAAAAGACATGAAAGTAGCTCCGGTATGTTGCCATGCACAACTCTCAAATATGCAGTGCCACGGTCATTATAAAAACACATTTTGATTGCTCAAAGCGATTGCTGATTGCTCACACCGAATTCAACACCTCAGTTTGAACATTTTCATCAAAGGTTTGGCAGTCTTCAGATTTATTGAGAAGGATTTAGCTGCAGGCAGAGCTCCAAAAAGGGACAGAGCACCAAACCAGCAGCAAAGATGGGCTCTGTCCCAAATGGCGCACTTGATGTGGACTTGCGGTCTCGTGGTCTTCATTTGCGCATGCGAAGTCCACGAGACCGTAAGGTTTCCCATTTGACGTTTTACTTTAGCGCTCTGAGGGGTGCTCGCGAGCGCTCCCTTTGCACCCTCAATGCGCCCTTCGGCTGAGCCCGCACAGCAGACAATTACCCAACAGTCACCGCTGCTGATCCACTCGACCAATCACAGCGGACTGGAGGTTCCCTGTCGGGGGAAAAAAACAATGCGGACAAGGAGATGATAAATCTCAAATTAAAAATGTATTTTAATAATTGTTTTTTTACTGATTTTCAATGGTGGCACATGGCTGTAGCTTGTAAGATTGCTTATATTTATTGATATAGCAACATTCAGTCTAACAGCGATATTTATACCTGAAGAAGTGTGACTGTGTGTATTTTATAACTATTTTTGCAAATATATGGCGGTATATTCTTTCTATGCATTTTACTGTGTTCTAAGCACCTGCCTGTAACCATCCATGTGTCTGAATCATGTTTATTTGTTCTCTAAAGATTTAAAACAATGGGGTTTTGTTACTGTAGTTATATGTGTGCTTTGTTTTTCAGAGGTTCTTGATTAAATTATCTAAAGCTTTATTGTCAGTGTGTTGCTTGAAATTATTAAATAAAAACAAATATTCAATAATGAGTTTAAAGTGTGTTCCTTTACCCTATTTATAAATGACATGACTTTTTCAAATAATAATTTGTAAAACTGCATGTATATAAAAACATAATGTAAAAAGAGCGTCATATGATTGAAGTCTGTTCCAAATGCACACTTTTACCACTCATGCCCACTCATGGACTTGCTGACTAGCGCCTCATCGGTCTGCACTCGCATACATCACCAAAGTCTGCACTCAGAGGAAGACCGTAAGGGCAGAGTGTGCCATTTGGGACAGGGCCATATAGGGAGCCACTAACCTAACCATTTCTCTAACCCTAACTGTGAGTTGGCGCAACCCCTTTTTAGAGTAACCCTGCCCCATCTGGTGTGCCTCACCCTCTTTAGGAGATTCCGCCCCCACTTGGAGATCTTCGGTCTGCAGCTATACCTACTTGGATTTATTGAGTGTTTACTGCAATATCTTTCATTATACTTATAATGTAAATAAATTAATTTAGTTAAATTATCCTATCATATAGATATTATAGATCCCCTAACCCAACCCCATTCCAAAACTTAACAGCATATCTTTAAATAATATGCATAATCATATTGCAAACAGTTATAATTTCATGTTCCCATGGTGGTGAGGGTGTATCATGCCTTCTGTTCATCCTTTTGCCCGCTGGGATTCTGTATTTCTTTGAAGCTCTTGCCGCTTCCAAATCATTAAATGCGTGATATGCGTGCTGCCTTGAAAAGCCAGAGTTCAGTGACTGAAATCCTAAAGACTGTGTTTAAAAGGGTTAAAGAAGAAGAGGAGTGAGGGAGATGTAAAATTATCCCACTGAGTGTATGTTTGTACATACCTAGCAATAGTTTGGTGACTAAATTACTACATTCTGGTACGTCCTCAATTTTATTTATTTTATTTTATTTTAAATCCCCAAAAATGTCTTTTAGTGTTAGGATACGGGTTTGGCTTAGTCTCAAGTATTTATAAATTGCTTTATTTAAAATATATATTAGATGGATATATAAGTATATGCATTTTAGTGGTATACACAGCATGTCAGATTATGATCATAGCATGTTGGAGACAAGCTCCTGAATTTGTGTGTGTGTGGGTGGGTTTGGATGGTTTACGAGGACTTTTCTTTTAAGTTTACAAACTGGTAATTACAAGGGTATTATGCTATAAATGTGGTTTATGAGGACATTTCTAGTGTCCCCATAATTCGAATCGCTTAAAAAAACATACCATACAATGTTTTTTTTTGGAAATGTAAAAATGCAGAAAGTTTTTTGTGAGGGTTAGGTTTAGGGGTAGGGTTAGGGTTAGGGGAAATAATCTATAGTTCGTACTGTATAAAAATCATTATGTCTATGGAGAGTCCTCATAATGATAGCTGCACCAACCTGTGTGTGTGTGTGTGTGTGTGTGTGTGTGTGTGTGTGTGTGTGTGTATGTGTGTATGTGTGTGTCTGTGTGTTAGACAAGGTTTACTCTGCCTGTGTAGACACATTTCTCTTTGAACTACTTGGCATCCATCATTCACTACCATATGCCAGGTTCATAGGTTGGTGGAAACACACAGGCACACACACACACACACACACACACACACACACACACACACACACACACACAGACACATGCTTGCACACAAAAGTAAATGGGTTATACAATATAGAATTTATGTTAAAGATTTTCTCTCATGATGTGAGAAGGGTTCACAGCTTGTTTGTTGTTTCCCTCATCTTTGTCAAGTTCCTCTCACATTGTGGTTCATTTATTTTTAAAACTTGCAAGGATAGGAAATGTCACAGAAGATGGAGTTTTAGCAGTGCAGTGATGTGTTTATGCCCTGGGAGTGTAGGAAAGAAAAAATGTCCTAACAAAGGCAGAAAAGGAGAAAAATGCTTAAAGAACAATTAAACTGTTTTTTAAACTGAAAAATACTGCAGCGTGATACACGCACAAACATACAATCATCTCCCAAATCTACCCACGCATGCAGTGCATACTGGATTACTCATTCAATCACATAACACATTCTAGCATGCTCAAAGCCCTTAACCATCCCCCCCAAAATACTATCACCTATACAAGAAAATAATGAATTTAAAATCATAAATTAGCATTGCAATTACATAAAAACAAACAAACTACTTAAGCAATAACACTCAATCAATTATTCACAGGGTAATCACAGTCATGCCAATATTCAGTACAACTGCAAATGTGATATTGCTTTTATACAACAGTTTTATAAACAAGAAGTTAATATCGAGTAACTAACATTTTAGATACAGTATGGCCAAAAAAAATGTTCGCCAATGAAAATAGTTCCAAAAGAAGCCAAAATAAATGTTGTGTTTTACTGAGCAACAAACTGACTGGAAGCCTGTCTGAAATGCTGCAGACACAGAAAATTGGAGTGATAACAACAGTTAAAGAAATAGTTCACCAAAAATTATAATCCACTCATCATTTACTCAACCTCTTACCATCCCACATGTGAATGAATTTCATTCTTTTGCTGAACAAACGAAGATTTTTAGAAGAATATTTCAGCTCTGTAGGTCCATACAATGCAATTGAATGGGTACCAACATTTTGAAGCTTCAAAAAGCACATAAAGGCAGCAAGTGAAGATTCACTGTAAAAAGGACTTATTTTTAAATATTTATCTGTTTCTCACTGCCACTTATCATATCCATCCTGAAGATATGGATTTAATCAGTGGAGTCTTATGGATTAATTTTACACTGCCTTCAAATGCTTTTTGGACCTTCAAAATTTTGGTACACATTTACTTGCATTGTGAGGACCTACAGACCTGAGATTTTCTTCAAAATATCTTCATTTGTGTTCAGCAGAAGAAAGTCATACACA